>NC_143526.1:7544203-7834203 GCF_031878675.1 Megascapheus bottae
TACGCAGGGGGAGGGTGGGAGGGAAATGGGGACCATGCCATGAGAAAGGGTATCATGTTTGTGAAGTTATGCACCTTCTATCTGGTGAATATAATAAAATCCTTCTATTAATCACAATAAAAATATTATTTAAAAAAAAAGAAGCACTCTCAAAGAATCCGAAATAGAAGCAGAAGGAGCAATACCAAACTCATTTTATGAAGCTAATATTACACTCATCCCAAACCAGGGAAAGACCCACCAAAAAAAGAGAACTACAGACCTATCTTTCTAATGAACACAGATGCAAAACTCCTCAATAAAATACTAGCCAACAGAATCCAGAAACAAATTTTAAAAATTATATACTACGATCAAGTAGGCTTCATCCCATAGATGCAAGGCTGGTTTAACATTCACAAATCAATCAGCGTAATAGAGCTAAGGATAAGAATCACATAGTATCTCTGGACGTGGAGAAGGCATGTGACAAAATACAACATCCATTCATGTTGAAAACACTACAAATATTGGAATAAGAGGTACATTCCTTAAAATAATTAAAGCCATATATGACAAACCTACAACCAGTATTATACTAAATGAGAAAGACTGGAACCATTTACCTTAAAATCAGGAACTACACAGGAATGCCCACTCTCTCCACTTCTCTTCAATATAGTGCTGGAACCCTTAGCCAGAGCAATAAGGCAAGAGAAGGACATCAAAAGGAGCCATATAAGGAAAGAAGAAATTAAACTATCCCTATTCGCAGATGACATGATCCTCTACCTGAGTGACCCAATAAGCTCCACTCCCAAACTCCTAGAATTAATAAACCACTTTAGCAAAGTGGCAGGATATAAAATTAACCTGCAAACGCCAGTAGCCTTCTTGTATGCCAACAATACACAAACAGAAGGCCAAATCAAGAAAATGATCCCATTTGCAATAGCTCCCCCAAAGAATAAAATACTTAGGAATTAACTTAACCAAAGATGTAAAGGAATTATTTAATGAAAATCATAAAAGCCTAATGAAAGAAATTAAAGAGGACACCAAGAAATGGAAAGACATCCCATGCTCATGGCTAGGGAGAATCAACATAGTGAAAATGGCCATACTGCCAAAATTGAATGCAATCCCCATCAAAATCCCAAAGACATTCTTTACTGAAATAGAAGATATAATCCAAAGGCTCATATGGAACAAGAAAAGACCTAGAATAGCCAAAACAATTCTAGGCAAAAAGAGCAATGCAGGTGGTATTACAATACCAGATTTCAAACTCTACCACAGAGCCATAATAACAAAAACAGCATGGTATTGGCAAAATAGACCAGAAGATCAATGGAACAGAAAATCCAGAAATAGAACCACATGCCAATAGTCAACTTACATTTGACAAAGGAGCCAAAGATATACAGTGGAGCAAACACAGTCTATTCAATTATTGGTGGTGGCAAATCTGAGCAACCACATGCAGAAAACTAAAAATTGACCCTAGCCTTTTACCATGCACAAGCATTAACTCAAAATGGATCAAAGACCTCAATGTCAGACCGGAACACGGTAAGAGACACTGGAACTCATAGGCACAGGCCAAAGATTCCTGAACAGAATCCCAGGGTCACAACAGATTGGAGAGAGACTCAATAATAGGACTACCAAAAAATAAAAAATTTCTGCACAGATAAAAGCATAGCCACCAAAGTAGAAAGACAGTCAACCAAATGGGAAAAGGTATTTACCAATAATACATCAGACAAATGCTTAATATCCAGTATCTACAGGGAACTCAAGAAACTAATCCCCCCGCCCCAAACCCAATAAACCAATCACTAAATGGGTAAGGAAACTAAAGACAGACTTATCAAAAGAAGAGGTTAAAATGGCAGAAAAGCATATGAGAAAATGCTCATCATCCATGGTCATAATGGAAATGCAAATAAAAACAACCCTAAGATACCACCTGACCCTCATAAGAATGGCCAAGAGTTTGAATTCAGACAATGACAGATGCTGGCGGGGTTGTGGAGAAAAAGAAACTCTACTGTACTGCTGGTGGGATTGTAAGCAAGTTCAGCCACTGTGGAAAGCAGTGTGGAGGTTTCTTAAAGAAGTGAAAATAGACCTTCCCTATGATCTCTCCATACCACTCCTGGGCATCTATCCTGAACATCATAATCCAAGGCCACCTTCTCAGCTATGTTCATCTCTGCACTATTCACAATAGCTAGGCAATGGAAACAATCCTGATGCCCTACTGCAGATGAATGGATACAAAAAAAAAAATGTGGTATATATATATGCAATGGAATTCTATATAGCCAACAGACAAGATAAAATAATGGCATTCGCAGGGGAGTGGATGAAACTAGAGCGAATCATGTTGAGTGAGACAAGTCAAGACCAAAGGAACAAAAGGCGCATGATGTCCTCAATATGTGGCTATTAGATCCAAACAGTACAAGAGTGAGGACTCAATATTTGTGTGCCCAATGCTATGGACATGGTATTGGAAATATAAATATCTCTCTATTGTGTTCCGGTCTGACATTGAGGTCTTTGATCCATTTTGAGTTAATGCTGTGCTTGGCAAAAGACTAGGGTCAATTTTTAGTTTTCTGCATGTGGCTACACCAATACAATAACCTACATAGATATAAAGATCTATGACTGTATAGACATAATGTTTTATTATATAGATTAATATGTATCTATGACATACAAACCCTCAGCCTAATTTTAATTATGTTCTAAAATCTAAGTGTCAGTGAATATATCTAGAGATTCCCTTTTTGAATACTTGTTTGTTAAATATGTCATTTGAAATATGATGTAAAAATCAATGTTAATAAATTCTTTAATAAAAAAGTTGCAGACTAAGTTATCTTGGTTTTTTATTCAATTGTACCAATCTTTTTGTATATCAGATATAAGCAATTTTGTATACCTACATCTATTTCCCAGCTCCACTTTTACCTCCCTTCCTTTTCTCTGCAGTCATTACATGCAGCTGTAACATCTGCTTTTCAGTACTCGATCTTAAATTGTATTTTCTTCCCTTTCTTACTCCCTTACACTTACGCTTCCCTTCTATCCACATTAAGAACTGCTTTCACTTATATTTTCTTCTGTCTCTTATCTTCTCATTCCTAATGCCTTCTCATTACCTATCTTCTTAGCTGGCAACTAGACTGCAAAATTAACCATCTCTTTTCTACTTATCTCTATTTTTTTAACCTCTTCTATTAAGCTCTGGTGTCACTCTTTCCTTCCCTGTGTCATCATCACTTTGGTAGTGTTATCTTCCTACCTGTTTTTCATTACCACCCTGGTTAACTAAAGTCTTCCTTGATCACAAAAATACATCTTTACTTCTATATTCATCTAAAGATAACTGGACTACCAGTAGTGACTGGTCTTTACTGGAGACTGCTCCAAACACAAGGTTGTGGTCTTATTAATTGCAACACCTTTTGCAGCTAAGCTTCCTGTCACCATGAGTGGAAAAGAGGTCTATACATAGTATCTTGAGCGTTAAAATTGAATATTGACAACTGACCCATATCCTTACAATCTAACAGCAAGAAAATATATCTCAACACAGCCACTAATTACTATTAAGTAATCTCTGTGAAATCACCAAAAAGGGGAAAAAGTCCACCTAAAAATTAGGTTCCACCCTGGCTCTTGTCTGTAATCTTAGCTATTCAGGAGGCTGAGATCTGAGGATTGCAGTTCAAAGCCAGCCTGGTCGGAAAAAGTAATGAGATATTTATCTCCAATAAAATACTCAGAAAAGCCATGTGGCTCACATGCTAGATTACTAGCCTTGAGCATGAAGAGGCACAGGGACAGTGCCCAGACTCTGTTCAGGACTAGCAAAACATGAGGACACACAAGGATGGACACATACACAAAGCTAGGTTCCAGATCTGTAAATCTCAGTTTAAATAATCAATAGAGGCAGTCCCTGTCACCCTCAAAAGTCAACAACTTTATAAGAAAGGACATATATGGCAGCAAAGAGGAAGAAATTTCGAATTAAATATACACACACACACACACACACACACACTCATGTAACAATAAATTATAGAGATGTCTAAGTGGCTGAATGAGCTCTGAGGATACAAACAACAGAATTTCTTTTTTTTTTTTTTTTTTTTTACTTCAATCAGCTAAATGAAATAAACAGAATTGACTACAGGAAGACTGTTTCTCTGCATCAGCAAAACTGACCGTGGCAGCTGTCTGAGTTATACTCTTCTTAACCAAGAGTGAATTATAACTTTTGGCTAGGGCAGCAATAAAGCTTTAATGCTTGGCTGAGCCCTGGTGATTCATTCTTGTAATTCTAGCAGGAGGCTGAGATCTGAGGACCTCAGTTCAAAAGCCAGCCCAGACTGGAAAGTCAGTCAGATTCTTATTTCCAACTAACAACCCAAAAGTGATGCTGTGGCACAAAGTGGCAGAGAGCCAGCTTTGAGTGAAAAAGCTCAGAGACAGAGGCCAGGCTCAGATTTCAAGCCCCACAACCAATAACAACAAAAGAAAGAGCTTTAAAACTAACATTTGCTAAATACTGTCTCTAAAGCCCATCCTTGCATGTGCATATGGGAATTTAAAAATTTTGAGATGTCTGCAAGACTCTTATCTCTAATTAACCAGCAAAAAACTGGAGACTGAGCTTGAGTTTATCACAAAAATTCTTCAACACAGAAAACAAAAAGAGACTTTAGAAGAAAGGAGGGGAGGGAGGGGGAGGGGAGGGAGAGGAGAAGGGAGATGGAGAGGGGGGAGGGGGAAGAGGAGGGGAAAGGAGAAGGGGAAGGGAAGGGAGACAGAACATTCAAGAGGTGTAGGCAGCCAGATTTAAAGAAAAAAAAAGATGTAATATACATGTAATGGGAATACTAAAACAAAAGAATAGAACAAATATTTAAAACAATAATCACTAGCCTGATGCAGTGGCTCTCGCCTGTAATCCTAGCTACTCAGGAGGTTGAGATCTGAGGCTCACAGTTCAAAGCCAGCCAGGACAGTAAAGTTGGTGATACTTTAATCCCCAATTAATCACCAGAAAACCAGATGTGGCACTGTAGCTCAAGGAGAAGGGCAATAGCCTTGAGCTGAAGAGCTCAGGGACAATGCCCAGGCCCAGAGTTCAAGTCCCACCACCAACAAAAAACAAAACAAAACAATTAATAATCACCACTGAGAATTCACCCAAAATTAATATAAAATACAACCACGAAGCTCAGAAAACATCAACAAAATAAATGCCATAATCATATCATAAACATATCATAAATAGAAAAAAATGTAAAGCACCCTGATAAAAGCCAAAGGGAAAATTCCCATTTTACCTATATAAGCAAAACTAAGAATCACATCCAAATCACATAAAAAATTGTGAAGTGGGGATAGAGTATGGCAGTGACAGAGTGGTCACCCAGCACATTGTAAAGTCCTAGATTCTATCTCCAGTGTGTGTGCAGGCACGTTTCTCTCTCTGTCTCTCTCTCTCTCTCTCTCTCTCTCTCTCTCTCTCTCTCTCTCTCTCTCTCTCTCTCTCTCTCTCAGACAGACAGACACACACACACACGCACACACACACACTATATATATATATATGTTAAATAAATTTTAAAAAATGGAATAAAAACAAATTGTTAAGTAAAAACAAAAACAAATTATGCCTCAAAAGTGAAGTTTTTTTGAACATTAAGGAAATCAGATCTGAGGATCACGATTCAAAGGCAGCCAGGCACTAAGGTCCAATTAACCACCAGAAAACTAGAAATGGTGCTGTGGCACAAGGGGTAGGGCAGTAGCCTTGAGCTGAAGAGCTCAGAGACGATACCCAAGCCTAGAGTCAATCCCACAACAGAGAAAAAAAGAAAAACAAAATGAATGTCTTTCAAGAGAAGGAAAAATAGAGAGAGAACAGAAACTCAGATCCACATAAAGAAATTGAGCACCAGAGAAGTAGTAAGTGAAGGTAAGGTAGAAACTATCCTTTTTTTCTTCAGATGGTACTGGGGCCTTGAGCTTGCCAAACAGGCACCCTACACCATGCTCCCAATCCCTTTTTGAGCCTTTTGAATTTTGTTACAATGTTTTACTCCTTTAAAATGAAGACTTTTAAGAGTCAAAAAATAAATCTAGCAAGACTTACCTGGCAGGGGGAATTCCCCTCTTATGAAGGTCAATCCTCAATTTCTCGCCTACATGTCTGTAAATCTCCACTATAGCTGAGAGGGCAGCACTTCTCACCTGTCGAAGAATTCAGAATTTTTAAAGAAACATATGACAAAAATTCTTCACTTCAAGGTAACATTAGCAGATAAATATGAAGCAACAAGTTGGTTTAAATGGCTGTAAAACCATAGGGAAATTATGGCATGTCATTCATTAAAAGAAAACTTCAAGAATCTGCTAAGAAAACTCTGAATTATCTTAGTTTAAAGAAGAAAAAACATTTTAGGGACTGGGAATTTGGCCCAGTGGTAGAGTGCTTGCCATTCATGAAGTCCCGGGTTTGATACCTCAGTACCACATATATAGAAAAAAGCTGGAAGTGGTGCTGTGGCTCAAGTGATAGAGCTCTAGCCTTGAGAAATTCCAAGGACAGTGCTCAGGCCCTGAGTACAAGGCCCAGAAATGGGGGAAAAAAAATTTTTTTTAAAGAAATCTAAGAAACTTGTAAATAAAATTTATAAATTAGCTGAATACCAGTGGCTCACATCTGTAATCCTAGTTACTCAGGAGGCTGAGATCTGAGGATCACAGTTCGAAGCAAGCCTAGACAGGCAAGTCAATGAGCCTTTTAGCTCCAATATTCAGAAAAAGCCAGAAGTAGAGCTGTGACTGATGTGGTAAAGTGGTTGAGTACAAAGCGGCTCTGAGATCAAACCCCAGCCTGTGGGGTGGGAGGGGTTGAGAAATGGGCTATCAAAAATTAATATTAATAAAAATCATTTTTAAATATATGTATAATAAAATTATGTTAACAACTACCAATATCATATTTTTAGTGTTAATTTTCCTTGAGTAAAACTTCATTTCAGTAATGTGGTCTAAAGTTGAACATTTTTATACCTAATAACATGGAAGTACTATTTTTAATAGCTAAAAGGTATTTTTTTAAAAACTCAAATGCGCCAGGCATGGTGGCTCACACCTGCAATCCTAGCTACTCAGGAGGCTGAGATCTGAAGACAGAGGTTCAAAGCCAGCCCTGGCACAAAAGAATATGAGACTCTCATCTCCAATTAACCACCAGAAAACTGGAAGTGGGGCTAGGGTGGAAGCCTTGAGCTGAAGAGCTCAGGGACAATGCCCAGGCCCAGGGGCAGAGAGTAACCTTGAGCTGAAGGGCTCAGGGACAGTGCCCAGGCCCAGAGTTCAAGCCCCATGACTGACAAAAACAAACGAAACCCAAATGCTCTTCTATAGATAATCAAAATGGCTGTGTGTGTGCACATATGTGGGTTACTGGAATATTATTCAGCCTTAAAAGAAAGGAAGAAAGGTTACAGGCTCAGGCCTTGTGAATATTAAGGGAAATAAATCAGATACGAAAGGATAGATATTGTATAGTATGACTTCCATAAAGTACCCAGATTAGCCAAAAACATAAAGTGAAATGGTGCCTGCTAGCAGGGAGAGAGAAGAATAGTCTGGAAAGATGAAAAAATTCTGGGCAAGGATGGTGGCAATGGTTGTAAAACAATGTGAATGAACTTGAACAATGATTTATACATTTAAAATCAAATGCAGGGGCTGGGAGTTTGGCCTAGTGGTAGAGCGCTGCCTAGCATGCTCGAAGACCCAGATTCAATTCCTCAGCACTACCTACATAGAAAAAAGCCAGAAATGGTGCTATGACTCAAGTGGTAGAGCTCTAACCTTGAGCAACCCTAACAACAGTACCCAGGCCCTGAGTTCAAAGCCCAGGACTGGCAAAAAAAAAAAGAAAAGAAAAGAAAAAAACACTGCAATGGTAAATTTTATGTTGTATATATTTTATCACAATTAAAGGAAGGATAAAAGAGAATGAACTAAAAATGAGAATTTGAAAGTTAGTTTTAGCTCCTTGGTTTAGTGCACTGTCAAATAACTAAGGAGCCAGGAGCACGGCCTAGTGGTAAACTGGTCATCTAGCATACACGAAACCTTGGGTTCAACTCCTTGGTATCACATACACAGAAAAAGCTGGAAGTAGTGCTGTGGCTGAAGGAGCAGAGCTCTAATCTTGAGAAAGGTCAAGGACAGTGCCCAGGCCCCGAGTTCAAGCCCCGGGACTGACAAAAAGAAAAATAAATAAATAAATAAATAAATAAGTAGGAAGTGGTGCTGTGGCTTAAGTGGTAGAGGGCTAGCCTTGAGCTTAAGAGCCCAGGGACAATGACCAGATCCAGAGTTCAATCCCCACAACTGACCAAAAAAAGAAAATTGTTTGGCCAGAAGTGTAGCCTTGTGGCAGAGTGCTCACCTAGTATACATGAAGCCCTGGGTTTAATTCCTTGGTATCACACACACACAAAAAAACCCAGAAGTGGTGCTGTGGATCAAGTGGTAGAGTGCTAGCCTTGAGAAAGCCCAAAGACAGTGCCTAGGCCCCGAGTTCAAGCCCCAGGACTGGCAAAACAAACAAACAAATAAATACGCTAAGAAGTCAGGTTCACTTGATCTAAAGAGTATAAAGACAGCCTGGGTAACATAAGAGAACCTGTGTTGCTCTGGGAAGTTTGTTTGAGATAAATGACTATTTTGAGATTGTATTTTAGCCATTTATATTAAAATATTGTATGTGTGTGTGTGTGTGTGTGTGTGAGAGAGAGAGAGAGAGAGAGAGAGAGAGAGAGAGAGAGAGAGAGAGAGACACCTTCTGTTGCTATGCCTCCCCCTTTTCCCCCTAAAAACAAACAAACAAATAGGGCTGGGAGTTTGGCCTAGTGGCAGAGTACTCGCCTAACATACACAAAGACCCAGGTTCAATTACTTGGTACCACATACATAGAAAAGCTGAAAGTGGTGCTGTAGCTCAAGTGGCAAGCCTCAAGGAAATAGCCTAAGGACAGTGCTCAGGCCCTGAGTTCAAGCCCCGGGACTGGCAAAAGAAAAAAAAAAAAAATGAATGGACAATGAAACTCTACAAACCTTCTGAGGTCCAGCTATAAACTAAGATAAGGGGAAAAAAAATATTAAAAGTGTCATTCCAAATGCCCCAGATATACCAAAAATACAAGATTCAACTTCACCAGAAGGGACAAGATTCAGAACATGTTTTTGGTTTTTGGACCAGTTTCAGGCCACAGCATTATTTCCAGCTTGAGCCACAGCATTACTTCCAGCTTTTTCTCCCCCCGCCCCCCCCCCCCATGTATGTGGTATCAGGGAATTGAATCCAGGTCTTCATGCATGCTAGGCAAGCACTCTTACCACTAAGCCAAACTGTTGGCCCCCAGAACATGTTCTTGTATCATGCCTGCAGTACAGACTTCTCAGGTAAGGATGTTTCTAACAAGTGATATATTGTAGACCCAATTGTTCCTAGTAAGCAGGGTTATAACTACTGAAAAAGTTTTATTCAATTATAAACATTCATGAAAGATTAACTACAGAAAGGAACCCAGGGTCTTTGTTTCCCAAGCTATTAAATTCAACACCAAGGCATTCAATATCATCTATCCTTAAAACTAGCCAAACTGTCCAACTTAGCATCTTATATGAACATGTGTTTTTAGAAGCTAACTATGGTGTGCATATTAAAAATAAATAAATAAAACTAAGCCAGGCATGGTACATATGCATGTAGTCAGAAGATGTGGCAGTAGCAGGCCAGCATGAGCCACAGGCTCATCAAAAAAGAAATAAAATGTTGACTTTATTTCCACTTCACTGTCTCTTTTTTGAAAGAAATAAATGGATAAGAGCACAAAATTTCACACCCTCCCCTCTTTCTTTAAAATGAATACATAGATAAGAGCATAAAAATGAACAGTGAAAAAAAAAAATCTGTGCTTGAAAATAAAGTTTTACCTGACTGTTGCAATCTCCAAATAAGACACACAAATGCGGTACCAGCTTGCTGACGAATAGAGATTGAGCTCCAAAACTAAATATGATTTGTGAAGGAAAAACAAACAGAATTTAGCTTTTATTTAGTAGCAAATCAAATATTCTTATGACATATCACTTATGACAATATGGTATAGAAGATGGGCATACATCATTAAAACTGGAAGGATATGAGAAACAAAATAATTCCAAATAACGTGAAATATGCAGACCTGACTAATTATAATTGACACTGAAAACTGTCAACACATGACCCAACAGAGCAAAATGCTCAACCAATGGCACTATCAAACTTAGTAACAAATCAATTACTTAAGGAAATCAAGGCATTTATTTTTAAAATACTTTTTTTTGTAAGACTTGGTCTCAAATAATAATGTTATCCAATGAAATAAAATATTTTTGTTTATTAATATTTTGATGTGGTCACAGGTTGAAAGCAAATGAAAGAAAAGCCAATGCTTATAAAAATTGTGCAGACTGAATGCACTTACAAGCTCTGGAGGGCAGAAAGGACCACATAGCAGTAAAAGAAAACAAACGAAAGTATAGTTAAGAGTAAATAATGCCACAGGAAAAGCAACTACATATTACTGACCATACTTTACCTAGCTTGAAAAAATACTCCATAACAAGAATAAAAACCCAATTTGCATATCTTCAGCCCAGAGTCATAGCCCCGTGTCATTAGGTAAGTCTTGTTTGGTGTATGAGCTTGGTAGCCACCCAGTGCTCCAGGAAGATGAGAACCAACTGACAACAGGGAGTTAGGAGAAGAGGGCCACAATGTGGGATATCAGTAGGTTAAAAACAATTCCAAACTGGATCCAGAATAGAAATAAATCCTAAGTTCTCAACATATCACTTCTACTGTCATTAGTTTTGAGTGGCAATTATTAACATACTAAAGAAAATATTTTTGCAGAGGGGTCGGGAGTGGAATGTAAATAGGGGGTAGGTGGTGTACTTGCTGGGCCTGCACAGTACTCTACTACTTGAGCTATGCTTCTACTACTTTTACTGTGGCTTTCTCTAGGCAGCATCTGGCTTTATGCCTGGACCAGTTGTGATCCTTCAACTTATACTTTCCTAGTAGCTGGGGGCAGGCATGCACAAATGAATCCAGCCATTGTACTTGCCCTGAGGCTGGGATATCAGGTGACCAACCATGGATTGAGATGGAGTCTCTCAAATCTTTAAATCCAGGCTGGCCTCAAACAATGATCCTTCAATCTCTACCTCTCAAAGAGCCACTTGAGCCACTGTGTCATACTAAGAAAACACTTATTATTATTAACTGACAATTTAAAAACTAATAATATGAAACATAACACAACCAAAAAACTGAAAGAGTACAAATACTTTTTGTTTTTGTGCTAGCAAGCAAGTGGTAACGATGTAAAATTTAGTTCCATGGCTTTATGAAATGGTAATTTTTTTAAGAAATAAAAGACATAAGGATGTTTTTGATTACCATGAGACTTACTTGTTTAAAGTTTCAATAAGACACAGACACACGCCTTCTCGAGATCGAAAATTCTTGTGTTTAAAACCAGAAGCCAACTGTTCCCAAATGTACTATTTGAAAGAAAAGTAAACATATGTAAGAGATTAAATTATGTATGTAATACTATAGATCTTCCTAACCTTGCAACCAACTTCACTGTTAAGTAAATGTTTTCTTCAGACTGTTAATTTCTCTACAACAGCCAGTATTCCTTACCTAAATGGCCTGGAAACAACAGTGTTTCAAATTTTTCATTTTCAGGTTTTGGAACATTTACATATAAACAGTGTGATATTTTAAGGATGAGGCCCACACCTAAACACAAAATTCATTTACATTTCACAGATATATACCCTGAAGGTTATTCTGTTGTTTCTTTGGTAGTACTGGTTTTGAATTCAGAGCTTTATTTCACCACTAGAGCCACATCCATAGCCTTTTAACTTTAAGTTTGTTAGAGAGGGTTCCACAGCTTTCCTTGCTTGGGCCAAATGGCGTCCTTCCTAAATTTCTCATGTAACTGGGGTTACAGGCATTTAAAAGAAACATGTCCACTTACTTGCTGAGATGGTTGCAATGGGGTTTTGCTAAGTTTATGCCTGGGCTGGCATAATCTCTGCTTTTGCTTATTTTTTTTTTTGCCAGTCGTGGGGCTTGAGCTCAGGGCTTGGGCACTACCCTTGAACTTTCTCAAGGCTAGCAAGTTACCACTTGAGCCATAGCATCACTTCTGGCTTTTTCTGCATATATAGTACCAAGAAATTGAACCTAGAGCTCCATGAATGCTAGGCAAGCCCTCTACCATATATATATATATATTTTGTGGTGCTGGTAGTAGGGCTTAAACTCAGAGTCTTGAACTTTTTTGCTCCAGGCTAACTCTCTACCACTTGAGCCTCCATTTCCTGCTTTTTTTTTTTTTAATGGTTAACTGTAGATAAGAGTTTCATGAACTTTTCTGCTGCAGCTGGCTTTGAATCTTGATCATCAGATTTCAGCCTCTTGGGTAAGATTCCTGAGTAAAGGCATGACCATTAGAGTTGGGATATTTTATAATTTTTTTCCCCCCAGACCTGGGCTTTGAGCTCAAAGCCTGAGCACTGTCCTTGGACTTTCTCAAGGCTAGAGCTCTACCACTTGAGTCTCAGCACCATTTCTGGCTTTTTTCTATGTATGTGGTACTGAGGAATTGAACCCAGGTCTTTGTGCATACTAGGCAAGCACTCTACCATTAGGCCAAACTCCCGGCCCCAATTTTATACAATATTTTTATTCCACCTGAATTTTGACTGTGATTTGTCACACAAGGTCAGATGTGGAAATTTTCATTTGTGCTGTCATATTACCACTCAGGTTTGCTGATATATGCCTGTAATCCAGGGCAAACTGAGGAAGGAGGATCAAGAATTCCAAAAAGCTAGCTTCAATTACATAGAGGTCTTGTCTTAAAAACAAAAAAGGGAGCATGGCCTAGTGGTAAAAGTGCTTACCTAGTATGCACAAAGCCTGGGTTCAATTCCTCCTTACCACGTACACAGAAAAAGCTAGCCCTAGGGCCGGGAGTTTGGCCTAGTGGTTAAAGTGCTTGCCTAGCATGCATGAAGACCCGGGTTCAATTCCTCGGTACCACATACATAGAAAAAAGCCGGAAGTGGTGCTGGGGCTCAAGTGGTAGAGCTCTAGCCTTGAGAAAGTCCAAGGACAGTGCTCAGGCCCTGAGGTCAAGCCCAGGACTGGCAAAAAAAAAAAAAAAAAAAAAAGAAAAAGCTAGCCTTGAGAAAGCTCAAGGACAGTGCTCAGGCCCTGAGTTCAACCCAGACAGAAAAAGAAAGATGGGGGGAGGGGGAAGGGAGGAGGAGATAAAGAGGGAGAGAGAAAGGGGGAGAGAGAGAGGGAAAGGGGAAGAGAGAGAGGGAAAGGGGGGGAGAGAGGGGGGAGGGAGGAAGGGGGGGAGGGAAAGAGAGAGAGAGACTGACTTGGTGGTACTGGTAATCCTAGCTACAGCTACACAGAACTGTAGTTCCAGACTAGCCCAGGAAAAGTCAGTGTACAAGGCCCTATTTTTCTTTTTTAACTTTTAACCAAGGATTTATTTTATTATAGCTAGGTTAACATAGAGTGAAATACAAAAAGAGTAATGTTTCCTGCTCCTATACAGAAAATGGGGAAATGCAAGCCCTTATATTAAAAACAAACTAAAAGCAAAATACTGGAATTGTAAGCATGGGACCCTGAATTCAATCCCCAGTGTTGAAAAGGAGGAAGGGACAGGGGAAGAAACAGGAATGGGGGAGGGAGGGAGAGAACAAAAGAAAAGAAAAGAAATCAGAAAGACTTTTGAATTATTTTGGATATTTTAGCTCACAATGTTCAACCTTATTTATAAAGTTTTCTAGCCCCAATTTACATTATAGATGCTTCCATACATTTAATATCTAAATCTCATATTTACATTCTATTCACATATTTTTCATTTTAGATTTCAGTCAGTAAAGCCATATCTAACACCTAAGAATCTTTGTATTCCCAAGAACACAGGATTTCTTTTCTGCTTTAGAAGCCTTCGAAAACAATGCTGCCATTATGAGCCCAAATAGTCCAGTAGGCATTTAAGAGTCCAAACTTGCCTAGCAACTACCATAGACTGTCACATGGAACAGGCTTTTCATTTTATAACTAGGCTTCCCCCCCCCACCCCCAGAGCCGGGGACTGAACTCAGGGCCTTGCACTTGCCAGGCAAGAGCTCTTCCACTGAACTAAATCCCCAACCCCACAGGCTTTTTAAATTCTTTTAATATTGAATCCAAATACAGAAACATTTGGGACAAGTCCTTTATAACTACTTAATTTGTAAAGAGAAACTTAAAAAAAACACAAATTAGTTGCTTGAGTTTGGTGAAATTAGGAATTCAATCTTAAAATTCCAAACATACAGAAAACTGTCCCTATCAACCTTGCCTCCACATTTTGAAAACTGTCTTTGCCATTTACCAAATACTCTTTTTCTTTTTTCTTTTATTTTGTGTTTGGTATACATTTTATTTTCAACGTAATAGTTTTAGGACATTTATAGGTACTACATATTAGTATGATATCTTTTTTTCTTCATATATTTTAATTGTAATTAATAGAAGGATTACATAATATTTGCCAGCTAGAAGGTGCATTAATTCACATACATTGATACCCTTTCCAGACTCATTTTTCTTTCAGTTTCACTCATAAATGTCTCTTCCCTACTAAATTTTCATGAAGGCTATTCAAATGTCTATTCTAAAATTTTTGGCTAGAAACAACAGTGCATCTGTATTCCTAGCTACTCTGGAGGTGTGGTTCAAGGCCAGCTCAGGCAAAAATGTTAGTAAGATATCATCTCAATAAGTAAGTATGTCATGGTGGTACATATGCCTGTCATCTTAGCTACATGGAGCATACACATAAAATTCTCCATCTAAGGCAGACATTAGGTAAGACTCAAAACAGAATACAACAAAAGCCAATAGACAAACATGAATAAATAAAAAGGGAAAGGGGGAAGTAGCACTGTAGCTCAAGTGGTAAAATGCTAGCTTGAGCTGAAGAGCCGAGAGTTCAAGTTCCACACCCAAGGAAAAAAAAAGTCTTAAAAAAAAAGGGGGCTAGACGTGTGGCTGAAGTTGGTAAAGCACTTGACCCTAGCAAGGAAAACATGTATCTTTTTTAAAAAAATCTGATTCAACAACACAATCTTTGGAATTCCATTTGATATAAATACTTATTTAGGCATGCCAGTCTTGGGGCTTGAACTCAGGGACTGGGCTCTATCCCTGATACCTTTTTGCTCAAGGCTAGTTCTCTACCATACCTCTAGATTAGTGGTTTCCAGCCACTGGCATATATTTATGTCCAAAATACATGTACAAAGATTTTCACTTTACATGATAACAGAAAATCGCAATCTAAAATGTGTAACATGGGCCGGGAGTTTGTCCTAGTGGTAGAGTACTTGCCTAGCATGCACAAAGACTGGGGTTCGATTTCTTGGTTACCATATACATAGAAAAAAAGCCAGAAGTGATGCTGTGGCTCAAATAGTAGAGTTCTAGCTTTGAGAAAGCCCAAGGACAGTGTTCAGGCCCTGAGTTCAAGCCCCATGATTAGCCAAAAAAAAAAAAAGCCAAAGAAAGAAAAGAAAAATGTGTAACATAGAATATTCACCAAACTATTAACAAGATTTTATTCTGAACATATAGACTACCTCAGAAAGGAGTTTACTTTTACAATTTTATATTCTCTGGGTTCTTTGTTGTTGCTAGTCTTGGAGCTTGAACTCGGGGGCCTGGGAGATGTCCCTGAGCCTTTTTGCTTAATGCTAGTGCTCTTATCACTTAGTTTTGCACCCCATTTTGGGTTTTCTGGTGGTTAGTTGGAGTTAAGAGTCACAAAGACTTTTCTGCTCAGCCTGACTGGCTTTGAACTATAATCCTCGCGCACAGCCTCCTGAGTAGCTAGCATTACAGGCATGAGCCACAAGCACCTGGCTTTCTCTAGATTCTTTTCACTGAATATATCTAACATTATTTTAAGCTGTAGTTTAAACATTATATGATATCACTATTAAATATTTCTTATCCTATGTTCTGATTTTCTATTTCAATTATTTATTTTGGGGTTGGTGTGTGTGTGTGTTGTGTGTATGTTTGCTAGTTTTGGGGCTTGAACTCAAATCCTCAGTGCTGTCTCTGAGCTTTGGTGCTAAAGGCACCAAAATGGCCACAGTGCCATTTCCGGCTTTTTCTGATTATTGTATTGGAGATAAGAATCTCACAGACTTTGCTGCAGGGACTGGCTTCAAACAGGGATCCTCAGATCTCAGCCTCCTGAATAGTTAGGATTACATATGTGAGCCACCCATGCATGGCATGGCTGAACTATTATCTTATTCTTCATACATACACCAGCTTATTTTTATTCTCTTTCCAAAATAGTTCCTCCATGTTGTGGTTTAACCCGAAGGGTTTACAGATGTTAAAATGTCATTGAGATGCAAGGACATTTAAACATTACATCTTAGTAGATTTAAAAAAAAAAACAAAAACACAACAACAAAGAAATACAGGGATTCCTGGTGCCCTCTGCCATAGGGAGATGCATCAAGCAAACCCATGCCAGATAGTGGTCTGCTATTTGGACTTTTGGCTTCCAAACTGTGAGCTAAATAAATCTCTTTTTGTGCTAATGTCTAGTCTCAGATATTGAATTACAGTAACAAAAAAATGAAGTAAGGCATTCATAAGGCAAGTTATTTTACTGCACTTATGAAGCAGGTTGCTGTAAAAAATATATGACTTGGAAGTGGTGCTGTGGCTCAAGTAGTAGATCAATAACCTTGAGCTGAAGAGCTCAAAGACAGTGCCTAGGCTGAGTTCAAGCACCATGATTGGAAAAAAAAAAAAAATCATGGTCAGTATATAGTTAAATCACTTAACTCTATGAGTAAAGTATTGTTTTTAAAGCATAAAGAGCATAAAACAAAAGGAACAAAAACAAAAACTAATACCAACATGGTAGCTTAAATCCCAACATCTTTAAAACATCAACAATTCACAAGTATTTCTCGATTAGCCTTAGTAAACTGAATTAATTACCATTTATCTTTACTGATAGTTCATCGCTGCCTAGAGGAATCAGAATTTTTTTGCATTTTTTTTATTAAAGAATTTATTAACATTGATTTTTACATCATATTTCAAATGACAAGTTTAACAAACAAGTGTTCAAGAAGGGAATCTCTATATACAATCACTGGGACTTAGTTTTTAGAACTTAATCCAAATTAAGGGTTTGTATGTCATAGAAACATATTAATTTATAAAATAAAACATTATGTCAAGGAATCAGAATTTTAAAATATATACTTACCATTGGTGATGCTACTTCATCCATTAACTTCAATATCAGAGTTTGAGCTTCATCTCGAACTTTGTCTTTGGCATCTCCCATTCTGTCTACTAAAGCTATAATAACTAACGAGGAGGAAAGAGGAAACATTTATTATTCAACTTAAATACAAACAAAAACACACACACACATAAAAAAAAACAGGTATTACTTCCATAAGTGAAAAGTTGAGAAAAGGAACTGTTTTATACTCCTTATTCATGAGTCCAACTGAGATAACTGAGATGCAGCTTTAAATCTTTCTGTGTTTCCTTATGTGATTTTTAACCCTTGGTGTCATTTTACTAGGCATGTGATACTAAGCACATTATTTAATGACTTTGTCTATTTCCTCACCTGTAAATCCGTACAGCAATAAAGGATTATTGAAATTTAAAATACATGTAAATAACTCAGGCAATAAAGGGCACAGAGTAAGCACTCTCAATATATCACCTAGTATCCCTATCATCTTCCATGTCCACATGCCAGGAAACATTTTCTGCTTCTCTTAGCATTACATCTATATTCTTTTCCGAAGCAGTAAAAGCTTAGGAAATGTTTGAAGAAATAAAACTAAGAAACAGATATCTATTTATGGACAGCTTAATTAAGGAAATAATGATGGAAGAAAACAAAAGCCTCAAGCTGCTGCATAGTAGTTTATGTCTGTAGTCCCAGTGCTCAGCTCTCAGATCATGGCAAAAATATTACAAGTTCAGATCCAGCCTGGGCAGTATGGTAAGTCCTTGTCTAAAACAAACAAACACAAACAAACATGCCACAGTCCTCACTATAAAAATCACAAGCCTGGGGCCGGGAGTTTGGCCTAGTGGTAGATTGCTTGCCTAACATGCACGAAGACCTGGGTTTGATTCCTCAGTACCATTTACACAGAAAAAAACTGGAAGTGGTGCTGAGACTCAAGTGGTAGAGCTCTATCCTTGAGAAAGTCCAAGGGCAGTATTCAGGCCCTGAGCTCAAGCAAAAATAAATAAATAAAATAAGCCTAAATTGGGCGCAGTGGCTCACACCTGTAATCCTAGCTACTCAGGAGTCTGAGATCTGAGAATCAAGGTTCAAGCCAGCCCAGGCACAAAAAGACCTGAGACTCCTATCTCCAATTAACCTCTAGAAAACAGGAAATGGGACTTGGCTCAAGGGTAGGGCAGTAGCCTTGAGCTGAAAAGCCTAATCAAGATTCAAAAGAAGTATCTACTGGTTAGGCTTGGGGATATAGCTGAGTTTATAGACAAAGCACCCTAAGCATTGCTTAGAAAGAACAATGTGAATCTTTCCCATCCTGCCTGGACATAGTTAATAGCAGAATAAGTATTTAATATCAATATAATTGACTGTGCTGATCTGACTTATAAAACAATAACCCCTCTGTATATTACCTTTATACTAATAAAAATAATTTTTAGACTGGGAAAGTGGTCTAGGAGTAGAGGGCTCGCTTAGCATGCACAAAGCCCTGGGTTCGATTCCCAGAAAAATCCAAAAGTGGTACTGTGGCTCAAGGGTAAAGCCCAAGCCTTGGAAAGCTCAAGGAGTGCTCAGGCCCTTAGTTCAAGCCCCAGGACTGGCAAAATAATAATAATAATTTTTTTTAAAGATTGGCTATTTTGGGCCCTTTGTTTCTTCTGTATGGCATAAAGCAATAGTAAACATTGAACGCTGGATACTACTATATAATAATCACTGAATTACATCATTTAATCCCCACAACAATTCTATAGAATAGAGTAGGCTCATTTAACAGAGAAGGTCCAGAAGAATTAAATGAATTGTCTGTGTCACAAGTAGTGAAACCAAAATTTAGATAACCTATGTAAGATTAATGTATAATGTAAGGAGGGGGGAGAGAAGAGAAATGTTTTGGCAATGTAAAATTTTAACTGCCAAAAAGAAATGTAAATTGTTGACCCAAATGGTAATTTATTTCAATAATATAAAGTAATTTTAGCTAGGCATACACGTTCACAGATATAAACCTAGCTACTTAAGCGAAGATTGGGAAGATCACACAGTTCAGGTCAATCTGGGAAAAAAAATTAGCAAAGCCAAATCTCAATCAATAAAGTAAGAGTAATGTTATGTGCCCAGGTTCATAATCCCAACTTTGTGGGAGGTCATAGACAGCAGAATTAGGGTCTAAGACAAGCCTCAAACAAAATCATAAGCATAGAGGGGATAAAGCCTGCCTTGCAAGCATAAGACCCTAAGTTCAACCCTACTACACATATACACACAGTAATTTTATAAAAATACAAACAAATCTGGGCCAGGAGTTTGGCCTAGTGGTAGAGTGCTTGCCTAGCAAGCACAAAGACCCGGGTTTGATTCCTTGGTACCACATACATAGAAAATGCCGGAAACAGTGCTGTGGCTCAAGTGTTAGAGTTCTAGCCTTGAGAAATCCCAAGGACAGTGGTCAGGCCCTGAGTTCAAGACCCAGGACTGGCAAAAAAAAAAAAAAAAAAAAAAAAAAAAAAAAAAAAAAAAACAAAACACAAAAAAACACAAATCAAGAACAAATCCAGGGATCAGTGGCTTTAACCTGTAATCCTGTCTACTGGGGGGAGGTGGGGAGGGAGGGTTAGATCTAGAGGATCAAAGCCAGCCCAGAAAGAAAACTCCTGAAGATACCATCTCCTAAGTAATATGCAAAAAGAAAGCCTGAGGTTTTTTTTTAACACTTTATAAAATAGTGTTTATTAGAATTATGCCAACCTGATACAAACACAGGAAGCAGTTACAAATTTTGCTACGGGATGTGACAAATGAGACCTTTTACAAACCAAATGGTTTTTTTTTTCATGTATTTTTATTAAAGAATTTATTAACATTGATTTTTACATATTTCAAATGACGTGTTTAACAAACAAGTATTCAAGAAGGGGATCTCTATATACAATCACAGGCACTTAGTTTTTAGAACATAATCAAAATTAGGCTAAGGGTTTGTATATATATCATAGATACGTATTAATCAATGTAATAAAACATTATGTCTATAGAGTCATAGGTTTTTATGTCTATGTAGTTGTGTTTATATTTCCAATACCATGTCCATAGCATTGGGTATGCAAACATTGAGTCCTCGCCCTTGCACTGTTTGGATCTAATAGCCACATATTAAGGATACCATGCGCCTTTTGTTCCTTTGGTCTTGACTTGTCTCACTCAACATGATTCGCTCTATTCATCTACTTCCCTGCAGATGCCATTATTTTATATTGTCTGTTGGCTATGTAGAATTCCTTTGCATATATATATATATATATATATATATATATACCACATTTTCTGTATCTATTCATCTGCAGTAAGGCGGGTATTACTCATATAATAAAATAAAATAAAGCAACTTTAAACAAAAAAGAATTGTTTATTTGCCTTGAATTCTGGGCTTGGATGCTACCCCTAAGGTCCTTTTGTTCAAGACTAGTACTCTACCACTTGAGCTTGAGCACCACTTCTAGATCTTTCTGTGCTTAATTGGAGATAAAAGTCTCATGAGCCCAGTGCCGTGGCTCACGCCTATAATCCTAGCTACTCAGGAGGCTGAGATCTGAGGATCATGTTTCAAAAGCAAGCCCAGGCACTGGAGTCCATGAGACTCTTATCTCCAATTAACCACCAGAAAATGAGAAGTGGCACTGTGGCCCAACGAGTAGAGCAGTAGCCTTGAGCTGAAGAGCTCAGGGACAGTGCTGGGTTAGAGTTCAAGTTCCACGACCACAAAAAAAGCCCCACGAACTTTCCTGATTGGTTTCAAACTGCAGTCCTCAGATATTTTAAAATAAGTACAATAACACATTAGGAAGCAATAAGTTAATTCATAAAAGAAAACCACTAACATTCAAAGTTACATTTCTGTGTGTTGCTAAATGGGACCAAAATTCACTTATAAAAATCACAAGGCACCTGAAGGTCATAGGTTTGAAAATAGGCCAGACAAATATGTAATTTTAACTAATATACAAAGAAGATATTACCAAAATATTGACTGTACGCAAACACACTGTAAATAAATATTACTCAAAGTATGGCCAATAGTTCAGGACCAGTTTACAAATTATGACATAGAAACAGGTAAGTATTTATGAAACATTTTTGAGACAATCTAGCTAAAATAATTTTTTATAGTTTAATAATATTAATTTTAATAATATAAGTTATAACCAGTATAACTCAGTGACTTAGCATATGCATGGACCTGGGCTGAAGCTCTAGCACCAAAACTAAAATGAATAAAATAAAAATACAGCTTTGTGTTTTTTTCATTTCGTAGTACTATAATTTATTTTTATTGTGTTATAAAATGTTGGTCTGAATAGACAGTGGAAGAACTAGTGCTTCCGTACAGTTTTAAGAATGACAATGTTAGCCATGTTACAAATTACCAATAGGTCACAACTGTAATCCTGATTACTCAGGAGGCGGAGACCATAGGATCAAAGTTTGAAGCCACAGTAGGCTGAAAAGTCCATGAGATTCTTATCTCCACTTAGCCAGCAAACAGCAGGAAGTGGAGCTGTGAGTCAGTTAGTAGTCTTAAGTGGAAAAAGCTAAAGGACAGAGCCCAGGACCAAAAGACTAAAAATTTTTCAAAAAAAAAAAAAAATAGTAACAACAAAATTAAATCTAGGAGTACTTGCCAAATTTTTTGTGGTTCTGGTCCTGGGGCTTAGACTCAAGAGACTATGCCCAGACAGCTCAAGGTTAGCTCGAGTTCTGGCTTTTTTTGAGGGGTTTGTTTATTGCATATAACAGTCTCATGGATTTTCCTGCCCAGGCAGGCCTTAAATCACAATCCTCAAATCTCAGCTTCCTGAGTAACTAGGATTACAGGTATGAGCCACTGATGCCTAGAGGCTGCTCTCTTTTGTTGACTTCAATGAGAATATAATTATATACTTAAACAGATTTAAAATGTTCAAATAAGGGCCGGGAGTTTGGCCTAGTGGTTAAAGTGCTTGCCTAGCATGCATGAAGACCTGGGTTCAATTCCTTGGTACCACATACATAGAAAAAAGCCGGAAGTGGTGCTGAGGCTCAAGTGGTAGAGCTCTAGCCTTGAGAAAGTCCAAGGACAGTGCTCAGGCCCTGAGCTCAAGCCCGGGACTGGCAGCAAAAAAAAAAAAAAAAAAGTTCAAATAAACTAGGACAGTAAGTAGTAGATCTCTGCGTTGTACAAAACTGCATTTTTTAATTTACAGGGAACTAATTCTAGTCAACAAAAACTAGGGAAAGAAAGGCCACTGTATCAAACTCTCAAATGATTTTTAAATAATTAAATTTAACTTACCCAGTGGTACATAGGATTTAAATCGTGTTGATAATTTGTCCACAAAGGCACTTAAAATTTCCAGTCCTAATAATGATACCTACAGAAAGAGATGAATAAAATGAATAAAAATTACTGATACATACTTCAATATCAGCAAATAATTTCTGACATACAGAAATCTTCGCCTATGACCAACTTAAAAATGAGACTAAAGTATTTGGGGTTAATAGTCATGGAATTTTGTTACTCTATTTTCAAATGGTTCAATAATGATGACAATAACATACTATAAATATATAGGAAAACACTGATTAAGTACATCTGGCCAAAAAAAAGTTAATATCTGATAGATTAGGTGGTTAGACTCTCTGTGTATACTTGCAAGTTTCCTAGAACTCTGAAATGTTTCCTAAATCTAACAGATAAAAATATAAGACTACTCTGTGTTTTGCCTACCATGTAGGAAAATATCTCTTCACTCCTACTTCAAGAAAAAGCAGTCATCTACAAAATCATGACTGTTGTTGAATCCACCAGAAAACTGAGGTTGAAAAATAACTAACAAAACTGGAAGAAGAAGAAGAAGAAGAAGAAGAAGAAGAAGAAGAAGAAGAAGAAGAAGAAGAAGAAGAGGAGGAGGAGGAGGAGGAGGAGGAAGAGGAGGAGGAGGAGGAGGAGGAGGAGGAAGAAAAAACAAACATGGTACTGTAGCAGTAGGCCACATAGGACAGAAAGCAAGAGGAAAATAAAACTAGTATATGAAGTGGCTGTATTTAGCAAACTTAAAAAAAAGAGTGTTGGCTAGTACAAAAATTCAGAACTAGTAGCCATGGACATGAGGAGTTTGTACCCATTTGCAGGCTCTATCTAGTTTATACTGTCAAGCTCAGTCCACCAAGCCTCCACACTCATAATTAAGACTGAGGGCTAGGCAGGAAAACTGGAGTGTCTCTTTGTAGTAGTATTATGAGGGCAAGAAAGACACAAATGCTTCTCCAGTACTCTTGTCCTACAGAAAAGAAAAGTTGAAGGTACTGAAAAAAAGAGATCCAACAACAGTATTACCAGAGTATTACCAGGGGAAAAAAAAACAACAAAAACAAAACAAAAAAAACCTCTTGACATTCCTAGGCTCAAATAATTAAAGGCCTCAGGTTTGGAGTTTTTGTTTTGTTTTGTTGAGGGGGTGGTTCTTGGATGAAAACTTTCCCCAATAATGAAGGTCAAAGAGCTGAATCTAGATAGGAAAACCAAAAGAATGAATCCCACTCCTCACAACCATGCCAGTAAGCATAAAATAACCAACAGGTACCCGGCAGGCAAATTCAAGAAAATCTATCAAGCAAACCCACTTATAGAGGAGCCTAGAGAAAACACTGGCTAGGTAACTGTGGCAACCAAAATATGAAAATCTAACTTAATTCCTAAATAAACTCATTACCTAGCTCCACATTACAAATTTATAAAAGAAAAGCTTACCATTTCCAAGCATGAGTACTAGTTATAACTTAGCTTAAATTTCCTGACCACACTCTAGTTTTCAAATAAAAACTGTAAGACATACAAGAGGAAGGAAATGCCAATGTCAAAAGCAAAGGTATCAGGCCAGGAGTTTGCACAAAGACCCAGTTCCAATCCTCAGTACCACATACAAAGAAAAAGCCAGAAGTGTTGCTGTGGCTCAAGTAGCAGAGTGCTAGCTTTGAGGAAAAAGCCTAAGGACAGTGCTCAGGCCCTGAGTTGAAGCCCCAGGACTGGCAAAAAAAAAAAAAAAAAGCAAAGGTATCAAGAGAACAAAAACATGAAAATAATCTATAGGTGTGAACCATGAGAGAATATAAAATAACAATGAAAGAGCTGACAAGTAGAATTAGTGAGGCATTTCAATAAAAGATGGTAATCACGAGTCAAATGCAAATGTTTGTTTTGTAACTGTACAAACTGTACTTCATGAAAAGTAAGAGGTTAAAAGTAACAGCATGGGCCGGGAGTTTGGCCTAGTGGTAGCGTGCTTGGCCTAGCATGCATGAAGACCCAGGTTTGATTCCTCGGTACCACATACATAGAAAAAAAAACAAATGGTGCTGAGGCTCAAGTGGTAGAGCTCTAGCCTTGAGAAAGTCCAAGGACAGTGCTCAGAACCTGAGCTCAAGCCCAGGACTGGCAAAAAAAAAAAAAAAAGTAACAGCAATACATCTGTCACAGAGAAGCAAAGTATCCATAAAAAAAGAAAAGAGGAAGAACAAAGCATTCAAGAACAGTAAACAATATCAAATTGCCAAACATATATTTCATATGAATTACAGAAGGAAAAGAGAACCATTAAAAAGTATTTAGAGGGCCGGGAGTTTGGCCTACTGCTTGCTTTGCAAGCACAAAGACCTGGGTTCAATTCCTCGGTACCATATATATAGAAAAAAAGCTAGAAATGGTGCTGAGGCTCAAGTGGTAGAGCTTTAGCCTTGAGAAAGTCCAAGGACAGTGCTCAGGCCCTGAACTCCAGCCCAGGACTGGCAAAAACAAAAAACAAAACAAAATGCATTTAGAGGCCAGGGAGTGTGGCCTACAGGCAGAGTGCTTGCCTAATATATACTAAGTCCTGGGTTCAATTCCCATACACAGAAATAGCCAGAAGTAGTGCTGTGTGGCTCAAGTGGAGAGCACTAGTTTTGAGAAAGCTCAAGGACAGTGCCCAGGCCCTGAGTTCAAGCCCCAGGACTGGCAAAAAAAATAAAAGCCGGGTGTGATGGCTCCCGCCTGTAATCCTAGCTACTCACGAGGCTGAGATTTGAGGATCAAGGTTCAAAGCCAACCCAGGCAATACAATACAAAGCCAGGCAATACAACACAATGCAATACAACACAATACAAAGCCGAGAGACTCTGATTTCCAATTAATCACTAGAAAACGGGAAGTGGGGCTGTGGCTCAAGGGTAGGGTGGTAGCCTTGAGCTGAAGAACTCAGGGACAGTGCCCAAGCCAGAGTTCAACTCCCATAACCAGAAAAAAAAAAAAAATTAGAGAAAATGGTCAAGAATATGATTAAAAAACAAAGCAAAACAAAAAAAAGCTCCAAAGCCCCAGAGTCACAGAACATCAAAAAAAAAGTTTTTAAAAAAAGCAAAGAAAAATCCCAAGATATGTGGTATTCAAATGGTTTAAAAAGAAAAGCCTTAAAGCCACCAAGAAGAAAAAGCAACATAAAAGAAAATATATAAGTACAGCAAACTTCTGCCAGCAAACAGAAAATCAGGAGACACTAGTGCTATCTTAGTATTGAGCAAAAAATCTTATCGATGCATATTATTATATACCTAGCAAAATTATTCTTTTCTTTGAAGTGGGGGTCAGTCCTGGGGCTTGAACTTTGGGCCCGGGCAATGTCCTTGAGTTCTTCAGCTCAAGGCTATCACTCTACAACTTGAGCCACAAAACTACTTCTGGTTTTCTGGTGGTTAACTGGAGATAAATTCTCACAGACTAGTGAGGCACAGTGGCTCATGACTATAATCCTAGCTACTCAGGAGGCTGTGATCCGAGGATTGCAGTTCAAAGCCAGCCTGGCACTAAAGAACATGAGACTCTTATCCTCAATTAATCACTAGAAAATGGGAAGAGCCGAAGAGGTCAGGGACATTGCCCAGGCCCAAAGTTCAAGCCCCGTGACCCACAAAAACAAACAAACAAACAAACAAACAAACAAAAACTCACAGACTTTCATTGCAATACTGAGATCTCAGCCTCCTAAATAGCTAGGATTACAAGAAGTGTGAGCCAACGGTACCTGCCCCCTCATTTTCTTTAAATGCTGCTACTGGGGCTCAGGACCTTGACCAGTTCTTGCTTTGTTTTTTGTGTGAGCTGTAGCTATATCACTTAGACCACATCTCTGCTTCTGGCTTTTGAGTGCGTGATAAGCAAGCATCTCTTCTGGGTATCCAAAAAGGATACTCCAAAAGTTAGCTTCACACCTCAATCCTCAGATCAATCTCCTAAGTAGCTAAGATTATAAGTGTGAGCCACTAGAGCCTGGGGGGGAAAAAGTCACTATCTTAAAATGCATTACACATGTTCATATACTCAATCATTTGGCAACATAGTTTTGTATGTTCCATACCAGAAAACCAAATTATTTTCACAATTAATAAACAACAGTGATAACCACACAAATGTGCTTGTGAGTCTATGCAGATCTGCCATTCTTTTTTTTTTTGCTGGGCACTATCTTTGAGCTTCTCTCACTCAAGGCAGTCTACCACTTGAGACACAGCACCACTTTTGGCTTTTCTGTTTATATGGTACTGAGGTATCAAATCCAGGGCTTCATGTATTCTAGGCAATCACTCCACCACTAAGCCACATTTCCAGCCCAGATCTGGCATTCTTAAAAGAGTCAGCACCAAAGATATGACTATGTACCAGTGGGTAACTAGTTTTAAGTAAAGGAAGTATTCCAGCTAACAAATGGATGACAGAATAGACCACCAAAAATTTACAAATTTCAATGTATTAACAGAGCCACACATTAAACATAAATGGATATGAACATCACAAAAAAAGAAACTCAGACTTTATATGACTCTTATTGCAAGGAGAACATTACCTATGAAATAGTCTTGATATTAAAACAAATTGAATTGAAGCCAATTAAGCTTCACATACAATTAATTAAATTACCCCTCTACAGAAAATATAGAAAAATAGTCAAATATAATAGGCGTAAAATCAGCAAAATTCAAACTAAAGGAAAGTACAAATAAAATTCAAGGAACAAGAAAGATACAGTCAAAAGAGACTTATAAAAAGGCTTAATGTGGGGCCTACAGCTCAGTGGTGGAGCATTTGACTGCTAAAAGGCTTAATGTGGAAAACAAAGGAAGATCTCTACTTAATAAGAATTTTAAAAAAGAGACTTAATGAACATGCTAACACTGGCAATAATAACAACAACAACAGCAATAATCCTAACCCCCAGAATTTATAAGTATTTATCCTATATAACAGAAAGGACTTTGCAGGTATATTTAAGGATCCTGACAAAGAGGTATCTCGATTACTATCCTACTCAATGTATCACAAGAGGCTCCTTTTTAATTTTTTTTTTTTTTTATGGGACTGGGGAAAGAGGCAGTACAGGGAACTGAAGTCAGGGCCGTGTTCTCCTTAGCTTTTTTTGCTCATAGCTGAAGCTCTAGTACTTGAGCCATGTTTTCAGTGGAGTTTTTTTGTTTTTGTTTTTTGCCAATCCTGGAGCTTGAACTCAGGGCCTGAGGATTGTCCTTGGGCTTTCCAAGGCTAAAGCTCTACTACTTGAGCCACAGGACCACTTTGGGTTTTTTCTATATATGTGGTACTGAAGAATTGAACCCAGGTCTTCATGCGTTAGGCAAGCACTCTACCACTAGGTCAAATTCCTGACACATTGTTCAATCCAGGGTAAAGTCCAACTTTACTGCACAGGCTAGCAAATAATCACATATCTGCCGCTTGAGTAGCTAGGACTAGAGGAGTGAGCTACCAGCATCTAGTGTTCTGTTTGTTGTGTTGTTTTAATGAAGACATGCAAGATGTACTCTCAAGTGTACAATAAATAATTAACTATAGTCATCAAGTTATACAATTTCCAGAAAGCACATGCCCTATAACTTGGATCTTACCTTTCCCTGGTAGCTACATTCTGTTTTCTGTGGCTGTTTTTATTTTTTTGTTTCCTTTCAGATTCTACATCTAAGTAAGACCACAAAATATTTGTCATAGTGTGCCTGGTTTATTTCACTTAGCATAAAATGTTCCAGGTTGATCCATGTTGCCACAAATGACAGGATTTTCTTGTCTTTTCTTTTCTCTGAATAATATCTGCATGTGTATACATGTATACCACATTTTCTTCTTTCATCTATCTGCGTGATAAATATGTGCAAGTTGTGTCCATATCTTAGAAATAATGCTTCAATGGACATGAGAGTTCCAATCTCTTTCATTAGTGATTTCATTTCATTAGTGATTTCATTTTATTAGGTTTATGCTCAGAAATGGGACTGTTGTATCACATGACAGGTCATTTTTGAGAAACTGCAGTATTACTTCCTACAATGGCTTTCCTAGTTTTATATAGTCACACCAACAGTGCAAAAAAGGTTCCTCTTTCTCAACATCCTCACCATCACTTACAATTCCTCTGATTTATTAACAAGAGACATATTAACAAGTTGGATGGAAAACTGTATATGGTTTTGATTTGCATTTCTTTGATGGTTACTGATGTTAAACATATTTTCATATATCTACAGGCCATTTTGATGTATTCTTTTGGCAAATACCTTTTCATGCCCTTTGACAACTTCATATTTTTTTTGTTTGGAGTTTTTAAGGGGATGGGGTTTTGTGTGTCTTTTATTTTATGCTACTCAGTTGTATGAGCTCTTTATACATTTTAGACATTAACTCTGGCAGGTATATGCTTTGCAATTATTTTGTTCCATGGTATATTGGTTTCTTATTGCTGTTGTTTTGCTGTTTCTTATACTATGCAGAAATGTTTCAGTTTAATGCAATCCCACTTGATTTTTACTTGTTTGCCTGTTCTTTTGGTGTCAAATATAGAAAAAGCATTGCTAAGACAAATATTAGAGAAATTTTCTGCTTTCTTCTAAGAGGGTTTTGTGTGTGTGTGTGTGTGTGTGTGTGTGTGTGTGTGTGTGTGTGTGTGGTGTATGAACAGGATATTGTCTTTGTTAGGCAGGTGCTTAACCACCTGAGCCATGCTCCCAAGCTCTTTCAGTTTTCTTTTTTGAAGAGTCTCGGATTTATGCCTGGACTAGGGTGGATCTTTTATTTACACTTCCCCCATAGATGGGATGATAAATTGATAGATGGACAAACAGACAGACTGACTGGTTTCCAGGCTCCTTATTGATAAAGAGAAGGTCTCACACTTTGTGCCGTAGCTAGCCTTGAACCAAGATCCTCTTAATCTCTTCCTTTTGAGTAGCAAGGACTGCAAGTGTCAGCTACTTTGGCTGGCTCTCTAAAAGATTTACATTTTCGAGTTGTATATTTAAAATTTAAATTCTTTATGCATATAATTTCAGGGGCAGGGAGTGTGGCCTACTGGCAGATTGCTTGCCTAGCATACCGGAAGGTTCAATTCCTTGGTACCACATACATAGAGAAAAGCTAGAAGTGGTGCTGTGGCTCTAGTGGTAGAGCACTAGCCTTGAGAAAGCCCAAAGGACAGTGTTCAGGTCCTGAGTTCAAGCCCCAGGACTGGCAAAAAAAAAAATAATAATTATCTAAAATGTCAGTTCTTTTGCATCCAAATACCATTAATTAATTAAAAAGACTACCATTTTCCTAAAATATATCCTTGGTATCTTTGTCAAAAAGCAACTGACCATATATAAAGAGATTAATTTCAAAGTTCTTTAAAAGAAGTTGTCCTACAGACAAGAAGGGAATGAAAAATCAGAGTCAGAAGAGATGATAATAAAGCAGGGGTCAAAGAGAAAGTTTTGAAGATGTTAACCGTTAGGTTTGAAGATGGAAAAAGATATGAGATAAGGAATGCAGGCGGCCTCTAAAAACTAAGAAACTCTCCCCTAGTATCTTTAGAAGGAATTCAGTCCTGATAACAACTTGGCTTTTTCCCAGTGAAAACCATTTTAGACTTCGAACCTTAAACTATAAGCAATACGTGTTGTTATAAGCTAAGCGTGTGATAATTTGTTATAGCAGCAATACAAAATGAACATGCATTAGCAAATGACAATCTACAGCTCTTATTTGAATCCTAATGTTTCTTAAGAGTAATTTTTTAAGACAGGGTCTTGCTACTTGGTGCTGGTGGCTCACACCTGTAATCCTAGCTACCTAGGAGGCTGAGATCTGAGGATCATAGTTCAAAAAACTAGCCCAGGAATGAAAGTCTTCAATTAACTACCACAAAACTAGAAGTGGTGCTGTGGCTCAATGTGGTAGAGCACTAATCTTGAGCTGAAGAGCAGCTCAGTGTGTGTGTGTGTGTGTGTGTGTGTGTGTGTGTGTGTGTGTGTGTGTTTGTGTGTGTGTGTGTAAAAGAAGAGGAGAAGGAGGGGGAGGAGGAGGAGGAGGAACTGGTGGTAGTGGTAGTGGTGGTGGTCTTGCTGTCTAATCCAAGCTGGCCTGAACTCAGAATAGCCTGAAAATCACTGCCTCCAACTTTGAGTCCTCCTGCCTGATCCTCCCAAGTTCAGTGACTATAAACATGTGCAACAACATTAACCACATAATGATGATATTTGAACTCAGGGCTTCACAACTTATTATGGAGGAACTCTACCACTTGAGTCAACCTTTTAATTCAGCTTTTCTGCTTCCTTCCTTCTTTCCTGACTGCCTGCCTACCTGTAGTAGTTAAGTTTGAATTCATGACTTTGGGCTTGCTACAGAGATGCTCTGTCATTAGGGTCATGTCCTTAGCCACATGTTTATTTTTAAAGAACACTTTTCCCTGAGACACTAACCTAAGACTAGAAAGCACTATGGATAAAACAATATGACACCTATGAATTATGACAAAATGGTGGAGAATTGGCCATGCACTGATGAGCATTGTGGCTAAATTTATTTTTCTTCCTATTTTTATGTATTTTTTTAATCTTTCCTTTTTTCTTTAAAAAGTATAGCAATGATAGGTATCTGTGGCTCAAGCCTATAATCTTAAGTCACTTAAGAGACTGAGATCTCAGGTTAAAGCCAGCCCAGGTAGAAAAGTCTAAGAGGACACCTAAAGGAAAAACATCCACAAAATGCAGGAAGACAAAACTTGTAATGATATGATTAGGTTTACCATGAAAATCAACATACCAAATGTCATTTCACATTTACATATCATAAAATACAATTTTCAGAAGACACAATTGTCAGAAAGAACAAGTATCATTTATACTACTCTTAAAACTATACATTAGGGGCTTGGAGCATAGCCTTGTGGTAGAGTGCTTGCTTAGCATAACGAAGCCCAGGGTTCAATTCCTCAGTACCATATACACAGAAGAAGCCAGAAGTAGCACTGTGGCTCAAGTGGCAGAGTGCTACCCTTGAGCAAAAAGTGTCCAAGGACAGTGTCCAGGCCCTGAGCTCAAGGCTTAAGACTGGCAAACAAAACAAAACAAACATGCATAAGACTAACTTGAAGAAAACAAGTATCATTCAAAGACATTAAAGATGCAATTCTTCCCAAAAGAGTAATAGTTTAATCCTAATAAAAAGTCCCATTTTCTGGTGCAAGTTGACTGGCTGATTCTAAAGTTACACTGGATAGTAAAAAAAACAATAATAAACACTGTGCTGATAAGGAATATACTAGGTGCACATGATATAGCAAAAATAAAGATTTACAAATGGAGCTACAAATAGTTTCCTATACTTCTATTTGGACATCTTTCAACTTCCAGTAGAATACTTAAGTCTCTGGAATAAAACTAACTGGAGCAATATTCCAACTTGGACCTTGTAACTTCCTTAAAACCCAAATATCTCTAATTATGACCCATAAAGTAAAACTAAAACATCTTTCCCTAAAAGCATTATACACACATCTAACAGGTGGAAAAACCAAAACTCTGAAAGGCAATTTTGGGGCTAAGGCCCAGATGCAATTTTAGTATGTTTTTAAATCATAAAACCCAAATTATCAAATGATAATAAAATCCAGGTGGAGTGGCTTACATCTTTAATTCTAGTACTCTAGAGTTTGAAGCAGGATGAATATAAGTTCAAGAATAGCTTGGACTACCTAGTGAGACTTTTATCTAATTAATTAATTAAACTTACATGTAAGTTGTCAATTGAGCTACAGTTCCAACTCAATGAAATGAATAATGTGTCAAATCACTTAGCGAAAAAATGTTGTTAATGCAAAATATCAAGTTGTTTTATTTTTTATTTATTTTATTTATTTTGCCTGTCCTGGGGCTTGGACTCAGGGCCCGGGCACTATCCTTGGGCATTCCTTGAGGCTAGCGCTCTATCACTTGAGCCACAGCACCACTTCTGGCTTTTTCTGTGTATATGGTACCAAGGAATCAAACCCTGGTCTTCATGCATGCTAGGCAAGCACTTTACCATTAGGCTCTAGGCCCCTGTTTGGTTTTTTTGGTTTGTTTGTTTGTTTGTTTGTTTTTGAGATTATGATCTTACTATGTATCCCATGGCTGGCATCAAACAATATTCCTGCATCATGGATGTAAATTCTAAAAAACGAGTTAATATAACAATGGGAAACGAAATTCTAATTCCTTCCACTTTCTCAGTGAGGAAGAAAGCAAGGCCTTAGTTGACAATGATGATGGAAGAAACATTGGCAAGCTTGAGAGTATAGGAAAAATGTAAAATAGTGTTTAAGTAGGGTCTGAGAGTTTGGCCTAGTGGTAGAGTGCTTGTCTTACATTTACAAAGACCTAGGTTCAATTCCTCAGTACCACATATGTAAAAAACCTGGAAGTGATGCTGAGGCTTTGAGGAAAGCCCAACGACAGTGCTCAGGCCCTAAAGTAAGTTCATGCCTCAGGACTGGCAAAAAAAAAAAAAAAGTGTTTAAGTGAAAAGTGAATGACTTAAGAAAATTCCGTATGACTACTCAAGAGTATTGTCATCTTGAAGTTCCTAAAAGTGAAACCAGTTAAAAGGATTTTGTGCTTTCCTCCATTCGTCTTTATTGCCCTAGTGCAGGTATAGGATAGGCAGGAGTCAATTAATACCAAAAATTATTATCAAATGAGGACGATATAGAAAGAATAAGGAACCAGATGAGAAATAAGAATGAACATAAGAGGAGTCAAGGAAAGATAGTGGAATGAAAGCATTTATTATTGTTCTGGAAAAGAGAAATCTAATGACACAAAAACAAGCAGATTCTGGGCCAGGAACGGCTTAGTAGTAGAGCCCTTGCCTGGCATACAATGAAGCCCTGGGTTGGAGTCCTTGGTACCACAAACAGAGGGAGAAAAAAAGGCCAGAAGTGGTGCTGTAACTCAAGTGGTAGAGCACTAGCCCTGAGAAGCCCAAAGACAGTGCCCAAGCTCCCAGTTCAAGCCGCAGGACTGACCAAAAAAAAAAAAAAAAAAGTAGATTCTAATCAGGGGAAGAAGGAAGAAAGGAGACTATAAGGAATTTATGAGGACCTTGGAAGTATAGAGTTGCCAACAAAGAATAAAAGTGGTAAGGAATTTGTGGTCAGCTTCCCCAGCTGGAGAAAAGGAATTAGGAACACAGTAAGACCAAGTAAATTCACACAGTCCTGCCAAGCAACTGCCATATTCAAATGCAGGGAAAAATTCCACAAACTATAATCAGTCCAGGGACTTGGGAGGTGGAATCAATCTGCTGTGACAGGCTGGAGTAGCGGCAAAAGACAACCTGTGACCCCATATCACAGAGCAACAAAGCATGGCCACCTTGAGAAGGTTTCTCCTGCAGCCCAGAGACAAGAAGTAATAGCAACTTAACCATCCAGAGGAAACTTGGCCACAGATCTGGGTATACACTAGTTATAAGTGGTGTGGGAGGGCAGGCCAACTGGTAGAGAACAGCAAAAGTTTAAGCTGCAGGAAGCTCGGCTACAGACAAGTAACCAGTGGCTACGAGAGACAAGAAAACTGCAGTACCAGGAGAGGAAGGGTTGGGAAAGCCCTCTAAACCAGAGAGAAAAAGCACCTGCACAAGGGGCTGTGTATCCCATTACAGAAAGTGCTGTCGTATCCCCAAAGCTGAGGATCTGCCACCAAGTAATACAGCACAGCAGCTTAAAATAGTCCAGCACAGCCATTCATTAGATTAGAGGCAGCTATTTACCACATCTGGCAGATGTGAGTCAAACAACAGAGACACCAGCTGTCAGCCTCATCTCTAGAGTCCCCTACTCCAATGTAACTCCTGGAAAAAAAGCTGTCACACCCAGAACTAAAAAGTACACCCTGCCTTTTGTAACCCAGAGATATCTATATGTAAATATATATAAATAGACATAGAAGAGCAATCAAAAAGTCATAATTGAGCAAAAGATCAAACAGGATGTAAGCTGAAGAAAAAGCAGAGGAATTTGATCAGTCAAAGACAATGAAAAAGACATACCAAAAGGATTTAAAAGACCTCGTAAGCCGGTGGCTGCTCATGCCTGTAATCCTAGCACTCAGGAGGCTGAAATCTGAGGATCAAGGTTCAAAGCCAACCCGGGCACAAAAGGACCTGAGACTCATCTCCAATTAACCTCCAGAAAATGGGAGGTGGGGCTTGGTTCAAGCTGAAGAGCTCATGGACAGCGCCCAGGCCCAAAGTTCAAGCCCCATGACCCACAATTTAAAAAAAAAAAAAAAAAAAAAGACCTCTCAGATACCATCAAAAGATCAAATCCAGCTGGATGCAAGTGGATCATGCCTACCTACTCAAGAGGCTAAGATCTGAGGATCCAGCCAGCCAACCCTTGGAAATCCACAAGACTCTTAGCTCCAATTAACCACCAAAAAAGCCAGAAGTGAAGATGTGGCTCAAGTGGTAAAAGGGACAACACCCATGCCAAGGCTGAGTTCAAGTCCCAGGTCTGGCAACACACACACAAACACACACACACACACACACACACACACACACACACTCTCTCTCTCTCTCTCTCACTCAAATCTACAAATTATGGGGAATATATGAGGAAAAAGATTTAATAACTGAAGACATTAAGAACTTACTCAGACCAGGAGCATAGCCTAGTATAGAGTGCTCTCCTAGCATGCATGAATCCCTAGGTTCGATTCTTTAGTACTACAGACTCAGAAAAAGCCAAAAGTGGTGCTGTGGCTCAAGTGGCCCAGCACTAACCTTAAGCAAAAAGTGCCCAAGGACAGTGTCCAAGCTCTGAGTTCAAGCCCCAGGACTGGCAAAAAAAACAAAAACAAAAACAAAAAAAACTTAACAAAATGTCATAGAAAACTCCCCCAACCTTGATAAATCAAGATCAAACATTCTCTAGACATACGCCTGTAAACCTAGTTACTCGGGAGCCTAAGATCTGAGAGGTTCAAAGCCAGTGCAGGTACTAAAGACCATAAGACTCTTATCTCCAATTAATCACCAGAAAAAACAGAAGTGATGCTGAGGCTCAAGGGGTAGGGCAGTAGCCTTAAGCTGAGACTCATCTCCAATTAACCTCCAGAAAATGGGAGGTGGGGCTTGGTTCAAGCTGAAGAGCTCATGGACAGTGCCCAGGTCCAGAGTTCAAGTTCCACGACTGACCCCCCCCCAAAAAAAAAGAATATTCACATAATACATTAAAAATAACAACAAAACAATCCTCTTGTTTCTATATCTTTGAGTTTATTTCAATTAGCATCATTTTACATGCTCATATGTACATAGCTATTGAGTTATCACGATCCACTGCTAGGACTATCCTAGACATACGCTAATTATAAATGAGAGAAACCATGGAGCCTATGTTTCTTTGGGTCTGGCAAATTCACTTAATACGATTTTTTTCCCCAAGTCTTTCCATTTCCTTATGAATGAGGCAATGTCATTCTTTCTGACGGAAGCATGGACTTCTACTGTGTGTGTGTGTGTGTATTCTTTTTTTATTGTATTTTATTGTCCAGGTGATGTATAGAGGGGTTACAATTACACTTGTCAGATAGTATATATACCACATTTTCTTGATCCACTCATCTACTTTGTCCCCTGTTGTCACTGTTTTTTCATTTTTGTACCCTGAGTCTTATATTTATGTTTATCTGATTTGGGGAAGGGATGGGGAATAACAAAATGGTGAGACAAAGGACAAAGAGTGAACCAATGCAACAGCAAATCTCACAAGATACTAGGTTGGAAATGAATTTTACAGCTTGGGGGAAGAGTGGGTGTGAGGAAGGGAAGGTGGGAGAAAAATGAGAGAGGGGGTAACAATGTTCGATAAAAAAATGTACTCATTTGCCTATGTAACTATAACCCCTCTGTACAACACCCTTACATAAAATTAAAAATAAAAGAATATCCAAAGCTGCCAAAGAGAGGAGTCAAATTTTTACAAGGCGGCCCATTGGAATAATAACAAGGTTCATTGCAGACAGTAAACTGCAAGGAGGATATGAAAAGACCTCAGGCCGTGAGGAGCAACTTTCAACCAAGCCTACTATGCTATTCTTCAGAACTGGAGATGTAAAAACTTCCCCTGATAAACAAAAGCTGAAGGAACTCAAGACTACTAAACTAGTCCACAAAAATACTTACAAGTATCCTATCTGCAGAATAAAATAAATCAAACACAGAAAAATATAGTAAAGAATAAAACCAGACCGGGAGCGTGGCCTAGTGATAAGAGTCATCGCCTAGCATGCATGAAGCCCAGGGTTTGATTTCTGAAAGGCCAAAGTGGTACTACGGCTCAAGGGCAGAGCACTAGCTTTGAGAAAGCCCAAGGACAGTGCTAAGGCCCTGACTTCAAGCCCCATGATTGACAAAAAAAAAAAAGAATAAACCATATTATAAAAGATTAGCAAGCTGGGCACAGTGGCTCATGCCTGTAATCCTAGCTAATCAGGAGACTGAGATCTGAGAATTGCTGTTCAAAGCCAGCCTGGGCACTAAAGTTAGACTCTTATCTCTAATTAACAGCCTGAAAACTGGAAATGGTGCTATGGTTCAGGGGTAGGGTAGTATCCTTGAGCTGAAATGCCCAGGGATAGAGTTCAAGTCCCATGACTGACAAAAAAAGAGAAAAGGGTGTGGGGGGGAGGAGAGATATTAGCAAAGCAGGAGAAGAAAGAAACAAATATCACAAAAACAATAAAATGACAGAAAATATGATATACCTCTTGATATTAATGTTAAATGTCAATAAGCCCAACTCCCCAATCAAATCATAGAACACAAACTTGAACCAGAAAACAAGATCCAATTGTTGTCTAAAAAAGACTTCTTGACAAGTGTGGTGGCTCAGGCCTGTAATCCTAGCTACTCAGGAAGCTGAGATCTGAGGATCACAGTTTAAAGCCAGCCTAGGCACTAAAGACCACCACAAAACTCTTAACCATCAGAAAACTGGAAGTGGCACTGTGGCTCAAGGGGTAGGGCGGTAGCCTTGAGCTGAAGAGCTCAGGGACAAGGCCAAGGTCCAGGCCCAGGCCCAGGGGTAGGGTGGTAGCCTTGAGCTGAAGAGCTCAGGACAGTGCCTAGGCCCAGAGTTCAAGCTCCACAACCAACCAAAAAAAAAAAAAAAAGAAAGAAAAAAGAAAGAAATGTCTCATCTCATTGACAAAGACAAACACAGGCTTAGGAGAAAAGGATGGAAAAAACCTTCCAAGCCAATTGTCATTCAAATCAGATAAGAAGAGCCATCTTTACAATGCTGCCACATCACTACTGGACATATATCCAAAAGACAGTAAATCAATAAACCAGAAGGACATCTGCATATCTATCTGTACCACTGTTCACAATAACCAAACAATGGAATCAGTGAAGGTGCCCAACAAATGGGCACCTTGTAATGGACAGGACACAGACTCACACACACACAAAATGGAATACTGTCATGAAAAACAAAATCATGCAATTTTCAAGAAATAGATGCAACTGGTGGGTATCATATTGAGACATACTGAATTTTTAAAAATGATATATATTTTCTTTTATTAATATATGGAAGCCAGACCTAAGTTACTACATATTCATACACACACAGACAAATGTGTGTCCATACACATAATTAAATAATTATGTGTAGATAAATATATGTAGATAAAATAAAGAACACAAAACACCTCTATCTAGAAGGAAAGGGAAAGAAAAGGAATGGTAGTAATTTTGTAATAATACAAGTATATGCAAAACAAATCTCACTGAAAGATGTTGATCAATAGAGGAATGGGAAGTGGGAAAAAGAAGCTGGCACGGTATCTGTTTCTTTTCTTTCTTTTTTTTTTTCTGTCGGTCGTGGGGCTTGAATTTTGGACCTGCCTGCTGTCCCTGAGCTGAAAGCTCAAGGGTAGGCCCCTACCACTTGAGCCACAGCACCACTTCCAGTTTTCTGGTGGTTAACTGAAGATTAGGGTGTCACAGACTTTAGTGCCCAGGCTGGTTTTGAACCTTGATTCTCAGATCTCAGCCTCCTGAGTAGCTAGGATTACAGGCATGAGCCATAGGCGCCCAGCTTTCAGTTCTTTTTCCTTTATTCTAGAAGCTGAAGAAGGAAGACTGCCAAGTTTAACGCTAGTTGAGGCCATACTGCAAAATCCTGCCTCAAAAACATTTAGAGTCCCTCTGTGAATAACTGTTTGTTAAACATGACATTTGAAATATGATGTAAAAAATCAATGTTAATAAACTCTTTAATAACAAACAAAACACAATGAACATCATATGGCATAGTTAAGATTCAAATTAGGTATACTGAAGAAATAAGTTTCAAACTTTAGAGCTACAGAATATCACACAATCCTCAACAATAATGTCACTTTCAATGTCTGAATCATCAGCAACCATACATCAATAATGGTCTAAAATTAGTAGTTGTAGCATTACAGCAATTATATGCACTGCTATAGCCATGTGACTATTATTATGTCTTTCTGTTTAGTCAGACAGGCATATTTCATAGTCAGCCCTCAAAATGCAAGAGTGATGCAGCCTCAGAGTCAAGTAACCTCAAAAGGAAAGTATTTGTAGAAAAATAATGGATTTGTACTGAACACATATTTTTCCTTGTCAGTAGTTCCTAAACAATATAATTCTTTGCATAGTATTTTAATTGTACTATGTAAGTAATCTAGAAATTATTTAAAGTATAAGGATATGTATAGATCGTGATTATGTTTAAAAAAAAAAAAAAACTATACTAGGGCCAAGAGTGTGGCCTAGTGGTAGAGTGCTTGCCTAGCATACATAAATCCCTGAGTTTGATCCCTCCGTATCACATACACAGAAAAAGCCAGAAGTGGTGCTGTGGATCAAGTGGTAGAGTGTTACCCTTGCAAAAGCTCAAGGGCATTGCCCAGGCCCTGAGTTAAGGCCCCAGCACTGGCAAAAAATAAAAACTAAAAAAAAATACTATAGAAGACTTGAGCATCTGTAGGGATTAATATCCAAAAGAGGAAGGTCTATAGAACCAATCCTGTTAAAGGATTTGTCAGAAGTGTTTTAAAATTATGTATATTAGCAGGATCAGTGGCTCACACCTGTAATCTTAGTTACTCAGGAGGCTGAAACCTGAAGATCAACGTTCAGAGCCAGCACAGGCACAAAAGGACTTGAAACTTTTTTTTTAATGTATAAATGATTTAATTAGGCTTTTGTTGGTTTAGAACACTATTTTGTGAGGATAAATTCCATTTGTGAGAGCAAAAAGATCTCATGTAACCTTGGAGTTGAGGAATACCTTTGATTTTGAGTAGGTGAGACTCTTATCTCCAATTAACCTCCAGAAAATGGGAAGTGGAGCTTGGCTCAAGATTAAGGCGGAAGTCTTGAGCTGAAGAGCTCAGAGACACCATCCAGGCCCAGGGTTAGAATGCTAGCCTTAAGCTAAAGAGCTCAGGGACAGCGCTCAGGCTGAGTTCAAGCCTTATGATCCACAAAATAAATAAATAAATGCTACTTACTAGTAGTTTCTTCATTTTTAATGTCAGCTTATTGTTATCGCTGTAGGTAGACTGTAAATGCTACTACCCCAAACAATGAGGAAAAATGAAGATATAGCTAATAAATAACTGGACACCAGAAAAAAACAGTATTAACAAAAAAATAAGAGTTAGATTCCAGAGGCTAATACCTTAGTCCTAGCTACTTGAGAAACTATCATGGAAGATCCAAGTTTAAGGCCAGCCTGGGCAGAAAAGTTCATAAGACCCCTTGTCTAAGACACTGGATGAAGTGGTACACATATGTCATCCCACTTACAACAGAAAGTAAAAAGCAGGTTGAGTGGCAGCCTAAGCTAATGTCCAAAGAAACTGTATCTCAAAAACCGGAAATAGAGTGCCTGTCTAGAAAGCATGAGGCTGGGTAAAAATGGGGAAGAGAGAAGCAGGAAATGTGTATAGGCACCCTAGGTTCTGCCTAGGTTCAATACAGTCAGTAGACTGATCAAAATTATGACCTAAGAGCCAGGTACCAGTGGCTCAGGCCTGTGATCCTAGCTATTCAGGAGGCTGAGATCTGAGGATAGGAGTTTGAAGCCAGCATGGACAGAAAAGTCCATGAGACTCTTATCTTCCATTAACAACCAGTAAACCAGAAGTGGTACCGTGACTCAAAACAGTAGAGCACTAGCCTTGAGTGAAGAAGTCCAGGGACAATGACCAGGTCCTGCGTTCAAGCCCCACAAAAAAAAATAAAAATTATGACATACTACACTAATAGCACACTTAATAAAACAAGGAAATAATATCGTTTTCATAAGGTCAACTTAGAGATAAAATGATTAATGCAAATAAAGCACTTGGGATAGGACCTGAGAATCACGAAGAACTCTTTAAGCAGTGGTTATCATACTTAACTGTTTATGTTAATTAAAGACTCTCCTCCACAAAAGTCAAATGCTGGGCTCAAGAATGTGGCTTAGTGGTAGAATGCTTGCCTAGCATGCACAAAACCCTGAGTTCCTTGGTATCACACACACAGAAAAAGCCAGAGGTGGTGCTAAGGTTCAAGTGGTAGAGTGCTGACCTTGGGAAAGTTCAAGGCCAGTGCCCAGGCCCTGTGTTTAAGGCCCAAGACTGGCAAACAAACAAACAAAAGTCAAATGCCAAAGCATACATATCAAACATATGCCTACTTCCAAATTATCTATCTCCAACTGCAACATATGTCCATTTAATATTTCAACTTAGATTTTAAACTTCTCAAACCTAACACAAAGGAAACCAAACTTTTCACTTCCCTCACCCAGCTTGTTCTGTTTTTAGTCTTCTCCATTTCAGCATCTTTTATCCCATTGTTCAAACAAGGCAATTAATCCCTAATTCCTCTAATTCCCTCAATATTAATGGCCAATCCAAAATGAGGTCCTACTGGACCTACCACAACTCATACCACAAATTTTCCACTTTCTCTGCACTGCCACTGATACCATGGCTCCTACCATCCTGCTTCTTCCATTGTTCCGCTACTAAGGAACTATGAGACCACCCCAAATAAAGCCCTCAACCATGTTTAGAATAAAATTCTAAGCCTGGTGCCAATGGCTCACACCGGCTACTCAGAATGCTAATATCTCAGGATGATTGTTCAAAACCAGCCCTGTCAGGAAAATCCACCAAGACTCTTCAATTCATTACAAAGAAGAAGATGAAGGAGGAGATGGAGGAGGAGGAGGAGGAGGAGGAGGAGGAGGAGGAGGAGGAGGAGGAGGAGGAAAAGGAGGAAAAGGAGGAAGAGAAGGAAGAGGAGGAGGAAGAGGAGGAAGAGAAGGAGGAGGAGGAAGAGAAGAAGGAGGAGAAGGAGGAGGAGCAGGAGGAGCAGGAGGAGCAGCAGCAGGAGCAGGAGCAGCAGCAGCAGCAGCAGCAGCAGCACCTCAAGTGGAAGAGTTAGCCCTGAGCAAAAAGAGCTTAGGGACAGCGTGCAAGTTCAGCATTCAAGGCCCAGGGCCAGCAAAAAATAAAAATTAAGAGGCTAGGAGCATGACCGAGAGGTAGAGTGCCTGTCTAGCATGCATGAAGCCCTGGGTTCAATTCCTCAGTACTACCTGTACGGAAAAAGCCGGAAGTGGTACTGTGGCTCAAGTGGTAAAGTTCTAGCCTTGAGAAAGCCCTAGGACAGGGCCCAAGCTCTGAGTTCAAGCCCCAGGACTGTCAAAAAAAAAAAAAGAGAGAGAAAAGAAAAATTTTAAATTAAAAAAAATTAGAGAGAGCTGTTTCTACTTATAACTTCATCTTTCCTATTATACTTCATTTAAACTCTAGCTATGCTGGTGGCCTTTTCAAAACTTGCATCTCTAATCTTCTATAACCTCACTCCTATATTTATATCTTTACTCTCTGTACTCAGATTTCACCTTACTTTGTTGAAGTGAGTAGGAACACTCCCTATTTCCTTCACTGTTTTTTTTCTCCAGCCTATTTAATGCCATCAAACACTGTAGATTTTATTCACTCACCCTTATTTTCCTTCTCCATTCTAACCTAAATCCACAAAATCAGTGGTTATCTACCTTTTTTTTTTTCCCCACTGTCCTATCCACAGTCACTGGAATACTAAAAGCCTGTACTTGGTAGGTCATCAATAAATATCCTAAAGAGAATTTTAGTTAATGAATGAGCCTTTCTTGTCTTTTTTTTTTTTGCCAGTCCTGGGCTTGAGCTCAGGGCCTGAGCACTGTCCTTGGACTTTCTGAAGGTTAGAGCTCTACCACTTGAGCCTCAGCACCATTTCTGGCTTTTTTCTATGTATGTGGTACCGAGGAATTGAACCCGGGTCTTCATGCATGCTAGGCAAGCACTCTACCACTAGGCCAAACTTCTGGCCCTGTTTATTTTTTGAGACAAAGTCTCACCATGTAGCTGAGGCAGTCCTGAAGCTTGCGTAGCAATCCACAGCCTCCTTCCTAGCTTAGCATCCTGACTGCTGAGATTATAGGTACATGCTATCATGCCTAGCTGCCTTCTGTTGTTATTCACAGTTGCTTACACAACACCAAGCATATAGATGATATTCAAAATGTATTGAGGCAAGCCAGGCACCAGTGGCCCATGTCTGTAATCCAAGCTACTCAGGAGGCTGAGATGTAAGGGATAGTAGTTTAAAGTGCTGATCAAAATGCACTATAAACATAAATTGACAAATTGCATCGACACCACTTTGTGCATTATTTAGAGCTATTTTTTTTTTTTTTTTGCCAGTCCTGGGGCTTGAACTCAGGGCCTGGGCACTGTCCCTAAGCCTCTCTGTGCTGAAGGCTAGTGCTCTACCATTTTAGTCACAGCACCACTTCCAGCTTTTTCTGTGTATGGGGTAACTAGGAATTGAACCCAGAGCTTCATGCTTGCTAGGCAAGTACTATACCACTAGGCCACACTCCTGGCCCCAAGAGATAAATTTTAAAATGATTTAAAAGAAGAGGAGGAAGAAGAGGAGGAGGAGGAGGAAGGGGAGGAAGGGGATGAAGGGAAGGAAGGGAAGGGAGGGAATGAAGGGAAGGGAGGGAAGGAAGGGAAGGAAGGGAAGAAAGGGAAGAAAGGGAAGAAAGGGAAGGGAGGGAAGGGAAAAAGGAGGGAGGGAGGGAAGGAGGGAGGGAGAATTAGTCAGGCACTGTTGGCTCAAGCCTATTATCCTTCCCACTCAGAGAGCTGAGATCTGAGGATGAGGGTTCGAAGCCAGCCTAGGCCGAAAAGTCCATGTAACGTTTTCCCCCCAGTTCTGGGACTTGAACTCAGGGCCTGAGCACTGTCCTTGGGCTTTCTCAAGGCTAGAGCTCTACCACTTGAGCCACAGCACCACCACTTTCACTTTGAGCTCTTTTTTTTTTTCTATGTATGTGATACTGAGGAATCGAACCTGGGTTTTCATGCATGCTAGGCAAGCACTTTACCACTAGGACAAACTCCCAGCCCCAAGTCTGTGCAACTTTTATCTCCAACTAATCATACGAAAGTGGAAGTAGATCAGTGACTGAAGTGGTAGAGCATCAGCTTTAAAAGGAACGGGACTAAGAGAGACCATCTCAACTGTGAGTGCAAGCCAAGCTCAATACATGCGTACTGAATTCATGATTCAGAAAAGAGGCGGGGGGAAAAAAACAACAGGAAGAATCAATCCCTCTAAGTAGATAGGAGGTATAGCATCTAATTCTTAAGTGGAGAGACTGACATTAAGTGAGGAAGACAGGCAATTTATCCCAAACAACTGCAAAGAATGTTGGCTCTACAGATAGACGAACCTGTGTAGATAAAGTGGTGACAGCTTAAGGCACTTCTTTCCTAGCTGCTGAAATTATTTCAGGCTACATAATCTAGTAAGGAACACACACACACACAAAAAGAACATTTACTGAAAAGAATTTGGGACTCTGAAGGAGGCATGGAACTAGCTAACAGAAAAACACAACACCAAGGAGAGCCGAGCTCAAGTGTGTAAGAGAAAACTTGACTGTGCTGCTACAGCAACCAGCTGTGCTCCAAGACCTGGTACTGTGCAACCAGCACTAGCTGACAATATATCCTAGAAGTGCAGTAGACTAAATCAGTAAAGTCAGTAAAGAGAAGGTGATATATAGAGAATGGAAAATGAATAAAGGCTATGTATTTTATCTATACAGCACAAAGTATATATACAGGTGATGTACAAACCTATTCATATGCCTTTCTTTCAGGATAAGCAAATTTAGCTTATTTACAAACACACACACAAACACACAATCTGTAGATGGTTAGTAATAAATATTAACTCTTCCCAAACTTTAACAAAGAGCAGGTAGTTTATAATGGAGCATCAAGGTGGTAAATTCTCGAACTGTTTAATAAAAGTCTAATATTTTTCACCGTTAAATCTGACTCATAACTGTAAAGCTTGTCCTTTTCCATGTAGATAAAAGTTTAAGTCCATTCTATTCCAAGGTTATAAGGATAGGTTTAAAAAAAAAATCCTTCATGCAAGGGAGGGTCTGGAAAGGATTTTAAGCCAACACTGCCACCAGAAGACTATTAAGGAAAGTATCTGGTATCAACTACAGAACTGGCTAATGGCAGAATAATTACCTGGTCTCCCTCCGTAGCTACATTACCACCTCAACCTGCCAGCTCTACATACTAAATAGTCATTTTTTCGTTTAACTCATCCTTCGAAAACTTTTTTTTTCCTTTCCTTCTTTCATCTCATTTCCCAGCAGCAATTAAACCTGGCAGCACACCCGTGTTAGTCCTCGGTGAACTGTGATCAAACAACATGACAAAGAGTGTTCAAACTGCTTTCTGGGTCGTTCAGAAAGGCCACGCATAGAAACTATGTCCTGGGGTCAGCATCTTTGCTTGATAGCTTTAACAGTAGACGCAATCGAGGGCTTCGATTAAGTCCTCAAGATGATTTAAGAGAAGATCACAGCCTTCCACGCGCAAAACGTACGAAGGAAATAATAATAAATAATAATAATGCCAAAATAATAATAATAATACCAAGGAGGAAATATCTTTAAATCCATGTACAATTGTTTTAAAGTCTTCGAGCCCCTTCACTGTATATTATTATTAATAATAATAATATTTTAAGCGATCCACAGCATCCCAGTGCCCGCCGCGTCTGTCATTGTTTCAAAAGTGTGGAAAAACTTGGTGGAGGTGGAGGTGGCAGCGAGCGCCCAGCAGGCGGGCGGCGCGCCGCAGGACCCCGGCGGGAGCCCTCACGCTCCCCCGCCCGCGGGGGCTGGGAGGCACCTCGGGGGCTCCCGGTCCGGACGCGCCGCCGGGTTAAAGGGCCGCGGCTGAGGGCCGCCCCGCCCCGCGCTTACCCGGTAGTTGCTCGAGCCCACCCAGCCGACGAGCGCGTCCACAATCTTATCCAGGCGACTCGGGTCTTCCTCCAGGTCCGGGATGGCTCCGGGGGAGCTGAGGTACTGCAAGAGCTCCGGGCCGGCCTGCAGCCGACTGCCCACCTCTTTCTGCAGCACCTGGGCGCTGAAGTACTCCGCGCTGCGGGGCTCCATGGCTGCGCCCGCCCTCCCGCCTCCCGCCCGTCCGGGGCTAACTTCTCAGAACTGTGCGCCGCCCAGCCGCCGCTCTGAGCCCCTTGTGGGCACCGGCGGGGACGCGCTGGTCCGCACGAGGCGCCGCTCCCGGGGCGCGGCGGGCGGCGGTGAGGGAAGGGGGGGAGGGGCAGCGCCCAACACTCCGCGGCCCCCAAACTAGTCAAACTCGGCGCCCCCCCAGCCCCAGCCCGCTTCACAGGCCGCGGCCGCCGGTGACGTCAGCGCGCGCGTGACGTCAGCGCGACGCCGCCGAGAGCCCGCCCCCATCCAACCCCACCCCCCTCCCCGCCCGGCTGTAGCCTAGGAGGCCGGAAAGTACTAGTAAGGATGTAGACGGCCCCAGGAATCGGCGGGTGGGATCTGGAGTCCAGCTGGCGTCAGCGCTCGAGCGACAGCTTTAGCGACACCCTGCCCTCCCTGGGCAAAATACGGGACGTTTTCCTCCCCCTCAAACCCCGACTTGCGAAAAGTTTCTGGGACTTGGAGTCTCCCGCCCCCTTCCTCCGCCCAGGCCATTTCCTCCTCCAGCCAGACTGCTGTGGAACGTGCTTCTTCCTCAAAAACCTCCTTGTCCCCGCTCCCAGACACCCCCTCAGTCCCTGGGTCGCACTCGGTGGTGCTTGGCGGTGCCAATGATGGGCACGATAAGGTTTAACTTACAGAGAGGTTTTTAAGTGTGCCTTCTAGAGCTTTGGACAAAATTGTATTCACTCCTGAAACCAATGCTGCCCCGTACAGATTTATATTTCCATGACCCCAGGAAGTTTCCTGGCTCGTCCCAGTCACTTAACCAGCTCCACCCTGGGCCATTCGAATGGCATCTAGATAGACAGATATAATGTATATTATACATATACTGGGTAGCACAATTTTCCCTCTTCTGTAACCCCCCATAGTTGGTACTTACTCCTTGTCACCACCTGTTTTTTTGTCCTTAACTACATCCAGCTTTCAATGTGAGCTCTTTTGAGTCGTACCTTCTTTCTCCCTAGCAAAAGATTTCGAAATTTCAGGTCAGTGCTGTGTGTTCTCTTGTTGTTATTGTTTATTTTCGTGCCAGCCTGGGTACTTGAACTCAGGGCCTGAGCACTGTCATTAGGCTTTTCTCAAGGCTAGTGCTCTTATCACTTGAGCCACAGCACCACTTGCAGCTTTTTCTATGTGTGTGGTACCAAGGAATAGAACCCCGGTATTCATGCTTGCTAGCCAGTCACTCTTACCACCAGGCCAAACTCCCAGTCTACATATGCTTAAGAAGTCGGTTCTTAAACTCCTGGTCTATGTGTGTTTTAGCCGTCTGTTCTTTGTTATACCTAAACATTATTCTATTTGGTGATGATTTGTTCATCTGTCACTTTAGTAGTAGGCATTTTGTTTTTGTCTTTGTTTCCAGTTTTTAAAAATACTTATATAAAACTGCTAACATCGTTACTGTGTACCAGTTGTTAAATAGATGGAAGTTTTCATTTCTTGTGTAAATATCAAGGGCTATAATGACTAGGAGTTAAAAAAGAAATGTATGTTAACTTTGGATATCAACTGCCTTGATAAGTGACTGGACCATATTAAATCCTACCAATAATGCTGAAAATTTCAGGCGATCTGAATCTTTCACAATATATCTGGCATGATTCAAGTTGTGTTAGCTTAGGCAGAAGGATAGACTGGTGGAGAAAAAGTGCCCAGGGCTATAAAGTTCCATTTCTAAGAGCAGAAATGGCTCACACCCTTGGCCAATGATTAATGGTGTGTGACTTGTGAGCATAATGACTGCTGTGCACCCTTCCCCTGCCTGGCAGCCTTTAAGCCAGCAAGGACAAAATGGATCAAATGTGCAGGCTTATGCCTTCCCACACCTGGGCAGCCAATATGTAGGTTTCAGTCCATTTGGGAAAGGCCTCCAAGGATGCTACCTGACAAGCAGTAAGAATAGAAGAACTGTAAAAGAGTAGAAGACCTCAGCCAGGATTTTGGCCTAGTGATAGAGTACTTGCCTAGCATGCATGAAAACCAGGGTTCGATTCCTCAGATCATATACATATATATGTATTTGTATACATACATATGGGTATACACACACACATACACATACACACACACACACACACACACACACACACACACATATCCTGAAGTGGTTCTGTTGTGGTTCAAGTGGTAGAGCTTTAGCCTTGAGAAAACTCAAGGACGGTGCTCAGGCCTGGAGTTCAAGCTCCAGGACTGGCAAAGGGGGGAAAAAAGTAGAAGGACTCAAATTTGTGCCAACTAGTCATCCTATTTTTATCAGATAAGCTTGACAGCTTTCATGAAATTGAAATCTTTATTTGACTTTCTGCCTTACCTCTTGATATGTCCCAGTTTAGGCAGCTGGCTCTTAATCAACTTCCCATCATACAAGCCCAGGCATACTTTTGCTTAGGTAATAAGTCACTTGTTACTATCCTTTTGGTGGCTGTTTTACTATACCTATCGTATCATGGTAGACATACCTAAGAGCTTCTGGAAGAAGTGCTACTTAACTAGTATTTATAAATAGCGATTTTTATTTTTATTTGTTTATTTATTACCAGTCCTGGGGCTTGAACTTACAGCCTGGGCACTATCCTTGAGCTTGGCATATTTATTTATTTTGTGTTATTCCTGGGACTTGAATTCAGGGCTTAACTGCTGTTCCTAAGCTTTTTATCCCTAAGTCTACTGCCCTACCATTTGAACCACAGCTCCAACTTCCTTCTTTTTTGGTGGAGTTGGACATGAGAGTTCCATAGACTTTCCTGTCTGGGCTGGCTGGCTTTGAACTTGGATCCCAGAGCTCAGCCTGGTGAGTATCTAAGATTGCGGTGCTTAGCTTCTATTTTCTGTTTGTTTTGAAACTTTTTTTTTGAATTGTATAGTAAAATTTTTTCATCTTTAATTATTTATAGTTATGTCTCAATTATATAAATTGTTACTTTTAATTTTATCTGTTCTCACTGTGTTAGTTAACTTTATGTATCCACATGAAATGAGATAAGGATTGCTCAGCTAGCTAATAAAACTTTGTTTCACACTGGGAGCCTGTGGCTCATGTTTGTAATCCTCCTAGCTACTCAGAGGGCTGAGATCTGAGGACTGCAGTTCAAAGTCAACCTGAGTAGGAAAGTCTATAAATCTTACCTCCAATTAACTATCAAAAAGGCCATATGTAAAGCTGTAGTTCAAGTGGTAGAGGACTAGCCTTGAGCAAAATTACTCAGAGACAGAACTCAAGTTCTGAGTTCAAGCTGCAGGACTGCCATAACAAACAAACAAAAAAATTTCTAGTTGTATCTGTAAAAATGTTTCTGGAGGCTGAGAGTGTGGCCTAATGGTAGAGTGCTTGCCCTAGCATACACAAAGCCCTGTGTTTGATTCCTCAGTACTACATACTCAGAAAAAAAAACAAAACAAAAAAAAAAAAAAACCTTCTTGAGCTCAAGAAGTAGAGCCCTAGCCTTGAGAAAGCTCAAGGAGAGTGCCCAGGCCCTGAATTCAAGCAGGCAGGCAGGCAGGCAAGTTTCTGGAATAGATCAGTGTTTTAATTAATGAGTTGAGTAAAGCAAATGGCCCTCCCTAAAATGAGTGCACTAAATCCATTGAGGGTCTAAATAGAAAAGAAAGGAAGGGTAGAATTATTTTTTACTTGGTGTAAAAAAGAGGCATTTTTAGTGCCCAGGCATCTTTTTATTTCCCCTGGATTAGTTGTGGGGCTTGAACTTGAGGCCTGGGCTCTGTCCCTGAGCTCTTTTGCTCAAGGCTAGATCTCTCACCACTGATGCTACAGTTTTCTGGTGGATAATTGGAGATAAAAATCTCATGGACTTTCTTGTCTGGGTTGGTTTCAAACTACAATCCTCAGATCTCAGCCTCCTAAGTCACTAGTATTATAATCATAAGCCATCAGAACCTATCAAGATATTCTCTTGATTCTGTTTCTCTGGAAAAGTCTGACAAATACACTGATTTCTCAAGGTCCTGATTTCTCAAGGTCCTAATCTTAAGGGGTTACATAAGGATTTAAAGATGGGAAACTGTCCCAAGAAATCCATATGGTAGCTGCTGATAACTAGGTACAGTAAATGGTATAGAAAAAAATAAAATAGGGGCCGGGAGTTTGGCCTAGTGGTAGAGTGCTTGCCCAGCATGCACGAAGACCCGGGTTCAATTCCTTGGTACCACATACTTAGAAAAAGCCAGAAATGGTGCTGAGGCTCAACTAGTACAGTTCTAGCCTTGAGAAAAAATCCAAGGACAGTCCTCAGGCCCTGAGCTCAAGCCCAGGACTGGCAAAAAAAAAAAGTAAAAAAAAATATAAGAGCCAGGAGTTTGGCCTAGTGCTAGAGTGGTTACCAGCAAGCAGGAAGACCTGGATTCAATCCTCAGTACCCAGGACTGGCAAAAAAAAAAAGGGGTGGGGGGGCGGGAGTTTGGCCTATTGGTAGCGTGTTTGCCTAGCATGCACAAAGACCCGGGTTTGATTCCTCAGTGCCACATACCTAGAAAAAAAAAAAAAAGCCGAAAATGGTGCTGAGGCTCAAGTGGTAGAGCTGTAGCCTTGAGAAAGTCCAAGGACAGTGCTCAGGCCCTGAGCTTAAGCCCAGGACTGACAAAAAAAAAAAAAAAAAGCTGGGCTCACACCTGTAATTCTAACTGTTTAGGAGACTGAGATCTGAAGATCATGGTTCAAAGCCAGCCCCGGCATGAAAGTCCATGAGACTCTTATCACCAGTCGATCACCAGAAAATTGGAAGTGGTGCTATGGATCATGGGATAGAGTGCTAGCCTTGAGCTGAAGAGCTCAGAACAATGCCCAGGCCCAGGGTTCAAGTCCCACAAACAACATTAAAAAAAGAAGAAAGAAAGAAAAATGGGCCAGGAGTTTGGCCTAATGGTAGAGTGCTTGCCTAGCATACACAAAGACCCAGGTTCGAGTCCTCAGAACCCATACATAGAAAAAGCTGGAAGCGGTGTTGTGACTCAAGTGGTAGAGCTCTAACCTTGAAAAAGCCCAAGGACAATGCTCAGGCCCTGAGTTCAAGCCCAGGACTGGCCAAAATAAACAAGTAAATAAAATGCAAAAGTCTAGGTTTACCTGTCCTTGTGAACAAAACTGACAGCTGCTTTTTCTCTCCAGTTGTTTCCATTCTCCTGTTTGAATTTACATTGCCCAGTTTTGTTTTGTTTTGTTTTGTTTTTTGCCAGTCCTGGGGCCTTGAACTCAGGGCCTGAGCACTGTTCTTGGGCTTTCTCAAGTCTAGAGCTCTACCACTTGAGTCACAGCACCATTTCTGTCTTTTTCTATGTATATGTGGAACCAAGGAATCAAACCCAGGTCTTCGTGCATGCTAGGCAAGGACTCTAACATTAGGCCAAACTCCAGGTTCCTACATGGCCCAATTTAAAGGCTACCATTCTAGCCTTTTAAAAAAATGTCTGCATTTTACTTAGTTGTATTTTAAAAGTAAGCTTTTTGTGTATGCATGTGTGTAGGTCGTGGAGCTTGAACTTGGCCTGGGCACTATCCCTCAGCTCTTCAGCTCAAGGCTACCAACCTACCCTTGAGCCAAGCCCCACTTCCCTTTTTCTAGAGATTAATTGGAGATAAGAATCTCAAGTCCTGGGCCGGGAGTTTGGCCTAGTGGTTAAGGTGCTTGCCTAGCATGCATGAGGACCCGGGTTTGATTCCTCGGTACCACATACATAGAAAAAAGCCGGAAGTGGTGCTGAGGCTCAAGTGGTAGAGCTCTAGCCTTGAGAAAGTCCAAGGACAGTGCTCAGGCCCTGAGCTCAAGCCCAGGACTGGCAAAAAAAAAAAAAAAAAAAAAAGAATCTCAAGTCCTTTTGTGCCCAGACTGGCTTTGCACCTTGATCCTCAGATCTCAGCCTCCTGTGTAGCTAGGATTACAGACATGAGCCATTGCACCCTTGAGCCAAGCCCCACTTCCCTTTTTCTAGAGGTTAATTGGAGATAAGAATCTCAAGTCCTTTTGTGCCCAGACTGGCTTTGAACCTTGATCCTCAGATCTCAGCCTCCTGTGTAGTTAGGATTACAGACATGAGCCATTGCACCACACTGGAAAATGCTTTTATATACCTATTTTCTGATTCCCTTCTCTGATAGTGTGTCTGTTTAGAATTATTTTGCCCATTGCCCCCCAATTTACTGAGGCAATAATGACAAATGAAAGAATTAAATACAATTAAGGCACACATGTAAGGTTTGCTACACACATACACTGTGCAGTGACTATCAAGCTGACCGACACATCATCTCACTTGGTTAACCTTTTTGTGAGGACATTTAGAAATATTGTAAAACAAATATATAATATATTCTTATTAACCATTGTTGCCATATTGTACATTAGATCTTTGAAACTAAATTACCCTACAAAATTTAATCCTTATATTCTTTGGCACCACTCCCAACTCAGGAAACAACATTCTATTACATGAATCTATGTGTTTGATTTTTTTTAGATTCCACAAGATCCTCCATGGTGCAAATAACAAATTCACAGCAATATGTAAGCATAGTAATATATGACATATTTCTTTATCTGGTCATCCATTGATCGACTCTGAGGTTGACACTATCTCTTGGCTATTGTGAAGTGTATAACTAATGCTGTAATGATTATAGAATTGTAGACTCTCTCCAAAATGTTTATATCATTGCCTTTGGAGAGGTACCAAATGAAATTACTAGACCATAAGTCTAAAAGTAAGATTTATTTTTATTGTTACGATTAAGTGGTTACATATATTTTTATAGTGCTGTGATATATTCTTAGCAATGATCAGATTCACTTATTTTACTATTATCATACTTAATATCATTCTAGTCTACAAAATTTATAAATGTTGGAATATACCCCCCCAAAAAAACAAAGCAAAAGACTTAACTCTTTGAATACTGGCAATGAAACCATTTCTTCCAGCTCAGCTGTTATATATATTGCTTCCCTTTGCTGGCTGTTATATACATGTCTTCCCTTGCTAGGGATTCAGTTGTTTCCTCTTTCTCTCTCATCCTGTCTGTTCACTAGCTAATGATAAAACTCAGTTTTCTTCATGCTATAAAATAACATGACTGAATCTAAATAACCCTAACAATAACTAAAAAACTTCTCAGCCATTGCCTTTTACCTGTAATTCTGCTTGGTAGGCTATCAACGGGAGGATCACAGTTGAAGGTCAACCCAGGCAGAAAAGTTTATGCCACCCTTCTCAGTTCATGTGCCTTAACAGGCACATAGGAGGAATTTATGCCTGGCTAGCCTGAGCAGAAAAATCTAGATTTTATCTCTGCAGTGGAAAGCTGGATGTGAGAGGGTGCCTATAATCTCAGCAAAGATGGGCATTAGGAAAATGGAGGAGAAACGAAGGATACAGACCCAACTTGATCTTTCACAGATAAGGACTGTTTATTGAGATAGAGAGCAACAGAAAGGGACACAACCTCCCCTTGGACTTGGAGACTGAGTGTCTGAGCTGGGACAGGATCTGAGTTTTATGGGGTCTGAGCAAGGAGGCAGAGGTTAATGCAAAAGCCAGTAGGTCAAGGGAGGTGGGGGCTTCTCTGTTGGGCTCATGGTAGAATGTTTATAGATATGCTGTATTCAATATATTAGATATATTGTATTGTTGGAGTCAGGCAATCTGCACTTGTGGCCTAACTGGTATCTGTAAGCACCAAGGAAAACAGGAGGGGGGGCAGTCAGTCCTTCAATGGGAAGTGTGAAAAGTAGGCAAATCCAGGCTTAGACATGCCCTGGGTAGAAAGTGAGATCCTATCCTAAAAATAATCAGTGAGGGGCTAAGGGGACATGACTCACCTGCCTAGCAAGGCAGAGGCCCTTAGTTCAAACCTGAGTTCAAACCTGCTGGGGGAAAGAATAAAATATATCTCTGGGTTCTGGTAGCTCACACCTGTAATCCTTAGCTATTCAAGAGGCTATCATCTGAGGATCATGGTTCAAAGCCAGCCTAGGCAGCAAAGTCCATGAGATTCTTATCTCCAGTGAATTACCAAAAAGCTGGAAATGGCAGTGTATCTCAAAGTGGTAGAGCACTAGCCTAGAGGACAAAACCCCAGTGTCTCAGTGTTATCAAGCCAGTCTAGCAACTTCAAAGCCCTGAGTTCAAACCCTACTTCTACTGAAGGGAGGTGGGGCGAAGAAAGTATTGGCTACAATTACATAAATATCATCATTCTTACAATTTAAATACGAAATGTTTCCCATTTCCCTAAAATGAATCATCATTTTTAGGAGGTATGTAAACTTTAGGAGACCTAGTAGGAAGAAGCAGTTCACTTGGGGTGAAAGTGACTATGGGGGATAGATCTTGTCCCAAGCTCCTCTCTGTCTCCTCCTTTGCTTCTATCATGAGATGAGCAGCAGCTTCTCCTTCACTCACTCACCCCCCCCACCTACATACCAGATTCAGTCTTGCCTCAGACCCACAACAATGTGGAGCTGACCACATACTGAAACGATGAGCCAATGTAAGTAATTCCTCCCTTTATTTTGTTTTGTTTTGTTTTTGTCGGTTGTGGGGCTGGAACTCTGGGCCTGGGCACATTATCCCTGACCTCTTCAGCTCAAGGCTAACGGTTCTGCTACTTGAGCCAGAGCATCATTTCCAGTTTTCTGGTAGTTAATTGGAGATAAGAGTCTCATGTTCTTTAGTGCCCAGGCTGGCTTTGAACTGCTATACTCAGATCTCAGCCTCCTGAGTAACTAGGATTACAGGTATAAGCCACCAGGGCCCAGCTTCTTTGTTTTTTCTTATGTAGTGATCACAGCAAATATCACCCCTGTTTCATTATTTCATTGGTAAATTTCTTCAGAGCACCTATAATGTGCTAGATACTGTATTAAGTGCTACAGACACAAAGTTCATCAGTATTTTCTCCCTGCCTCAGGCTTGCATAGACATAAGAAAATTAACATTTCCAGGCCGGGAGTTTGGCCTAGTGGTAGAGTGCTTGCCTAGCATGCATGAAGACCCGGGTTCGATTCCTCGGTACCACATACGTAGTAAAAAGCCAAAAGTGGTGCTGTGGCTCAAGTGGTAGAGCCTAGCCTTGAGAAAAAATCCAGGGACAGTGCTCAGGCCCTGAGCCCAGGCCCAGGGCTGGCAAAAAAAAAAAAATTAACATTTCCAGAATGATGTGATGGGATCAACAGAGGGCTTTGGGAAGCCTAGAAAAGAGGCTCTTTGTCCAAGTGTCACTAAGTATGGTATTCATAAAGTAGAGACTTCCTGAAGATGGTTATATGTAAATTGTGATGATATATTATGTATATACTATATAATGTATTTATAGTATATAATAACTATAATATATAATATAAATAATCTTCCAAAAAGTTGGGGTTCTTTTAGTACGGAAGTTTGAACTCAAGGTGTCATACTTGCTATACAGGCACTCTGCCACTTGAGCCAAGTACCCCAAGCCCTTTTTGCTTTAGGTTTTTTTTGTTTTTTTTAATACAGGGTCTCAAGAGTTCTCCTCGGGCCAACCTATGCTGTGAGCCTTCTATGTACTCATTCTGAGTAGCTGAGATGCACCACTACAACCACCCTATTAATCGAGGTAGTGTTTCATGAAGGATTTCTACACTACCACCACCCCCTTCTCCTTGAACAGGGTTCCTCGCAATCCCTACTTCCACATATCTGGGATGAAAGATGTGAATCATCAGGCCTGGCCCAAATAGGTAATCTTAAAAGAAAGAAAACTAGGGAGAAAAAAATTGAATAAACTACCACAACCATAATACTCTTTATACAAATAAATTGTCTTGCTATCTTGATTGAGGGCCTTCCTCTCTCTGAGTTGCTGTTTGAAAGGGAAAGGGCAGGGAGATGAAGTAATTTGGTATAAATTTTAGAAAAGAAAATAGCAGAGGGAACATCTACATGCTTCCTTGATCAGTATGTGAGACCATGTGTTTATTTTTAACTGGCAACAAGGCTGAAATAAATTTAAATACAGAAGACTGACTTCCTGACCTGTATTTGTTATTTGTGATAATAGTGGAAACTCTGAGTAGACTTTGTTCTGACGCCTGAGTTTATTTCTGTACCACATTAGGAAACAAGCCATCATATTGCTGGTTTGAAACCATATTCCAACAAATGTCCACCTAAAAGCCATTGTGTAAAGTACTTGAATGAGCTAAGGGAAATTGCTGAGAGTGACTGGTCAGACATATCATAGTCTGTCCTCTAAGTCTACGAGGGATTTGTACATGAAGGTTCATAGCAGCTATTCATAATTCTTGCTCACCTTGAAAAGATGTAACTGTTTCATAGCCACATAGTGGAAGTCTAGAAAGCAATAACATCCAAAGAAATCTTTGAGGACAAATTTCAAAGACAAAGCAGAGCATGAGTTGGGCATTGATGGCCTACACCTATAATTCTGGCTGCCCTGGAGGCTGAGATCTGAGGATTACAGTCTGAACTTAGCTCCAGGAAGAAACAGTCATGAGACTCTTATATCCCATAAACCAAAAAAGCTGGAAGTAGAGCTGTGGCTCGAGTGGTGGAGAACTAGCCTTGAGTACCGAAGCTCGGGGATAGTACCAACCTCTAAGTTCAAAGCCCCAGGACACACACACACACACACACACACACACACACACACACACACACACACACACAGAGTTGAGCATAAGAAGCCAATTACAAAAAATTAAGTTGTGTGCTTAAGTATGTGGTACTTTTACTATGTATAAATTACTTTTCTTTCTTTTTCTCCTTTCCTTCCTTGAGCAGAAAAACTTAGGGACTTTTACCTAATACATAAACTAATCAAAAAAGCAAAAAAATTAATTAAAATTACTTTTCTTTCCTCCTTCTCTCTCTACCCTTCTTTCCTTCCTTCCTTCCTTCCTTCCTTCCTTCCTTCCTTGCTTCCTTCCTTCTTTCCTTCCCTCCTTTCTCCCTTCCTTCTTCCCTCCCTCCCTCCCTCTCTCCCTCCCTCTCTTTCTTTTTCTTTTCTTTCTTCCTTCCTTCCTTTCTTCTCTCCTCTCTTTCTCTCTCATTCTTTTTTGCTTGCAGCACTAGTGTTTGGAATCATGGCCTTACCACATTCTCTACAGCTGAAGACATGATCACTCTCTTATTTTTTTTTCTTTATTTACTAGGTATAAGAAAATATGAAAGGTTGAGAATGAGTTAGTAGAAGAGAAAACAAGGATAAAACAATTATGTTCTATTATGACAGTCAATAGAAATATATTTGGGAATATACAATATAATAATGTAATTTAATTGTTTCTGGTAGCCATATTTAAAATGATAAAAAGAAACAATGGGAAGCCAGCTATGGTGACTCACACCTGAAATTGTAGCATTCAGGGAATAGGGGCAGGATGATAGGTTATAGGAAAGACAGGGATTACATATCAAGACCTGTTTTTTTAATTAAAATTTTAATTATTATTATAAAAGTGATGTACAGAGGGGTTACTGTTTGGTAAGTCAGGTAATGAGTACATTTCTTTTTGGACAATGTCACCTCTTCTTTCACTCTCTTAATTTTTCCCTCCCATTCCTACCCACAAGTGTACACTTCATTTTCAACATAGTGTCTAGTGAGTATCACTGCTACATGTGTTCACTCTTTGTGCCCCACTTGCCCTCACAAAACAGATAAATCAACAAAGAAGACAAAAAGAAGAAAAAAAGCCCTCTTGTTTCCATTTCCTGGAGTTCATTTAAATAAATATTACTTTTTTAAGGGGAAAGAAGGAAATGCTTGGATACAGGGTAGAATAAATTAAATGGATGAATTTTTTTTCTGTCTCTGGGGCTTGAACTCAGGATCTAGGCACTGTCCCTGAGCTCCTTTTTGCTCGAGGCTAGCGCTCTACCACTTGAACCACCACACCACTGGCTGAATTCTTTATATGCTTAGCTTATGCTATGGCTCATGCTTGTAATCCTAGTTACTCAGGAGACTGAGATCTGACATTGTGAGACTTTTATCTCCAATTAACCAGCAAAATGGCAGAAATGGCTCAAGTGGTAGAGTGCCATCCTTGGGGCACAAAAATAAGGGACAGGACCTAGGCCCAAAGTTCAAACACCAGTACCAGTACAAAAAAAATCACCCTCCCCCACACACAGAGCTCTAAAGTTCACATAATCATTTTAAAAGTTCTGCTTTCAAAAAACAATTACAGAGTAAAAGTTTCGTCGTTGTACATTACAGATTGCTAGAGTGATTGCTAAAGTTTCTGGGTTAGAAGAGATCTCATGGTGCAACTGAACTGTTTGGATTCTTGGTTCATTTCTGTTGGATGAAGTTGATAAGATTGGCACCAAACTAAGTCGTCAATCATGGAGGAAAAAGTCCCTTGATAAGCATCCAAAGAAAATAAAGGAGCTGGAATGGTCAGAAAGACATTCAGTCTGCCAATAGACCACAAGCAATATGGTTCTGTGGATCACTGTGGCAGCTGTGGGTTTTGCCTACCCACTCATCTTTGGGCTCCTCATTTCCTTTGGTGGTAGTTCTCCTGGTTTTTCCTGACTACTTTAGTTTGAACTCTTAAAGTTCTGCCTTAAAGGAAAACACTCAACCGGAAGTAGTTGGTTATTCTAAGCCAGAGTAGTTGATTACTTGATGCTGTGGGGTGTGAAGCAGTGATTGGTGGGACATGTGATTAAGTTCTAATCAATCACTGTATACAGAATGGTTGACTGAGAGATCGGTTGAACCAAAACTGTCACGAGCACTTTTCTCCTACAGGTAATAGAATAAGAACTCTCTGATTAATAGAACTTTCCATTACCACTGTGGAAAAATCCTCTTCTAGCAAGATCTCTTCCCGGAGAAAGACAAAACTCTCGTAGACAAAACCTTCACCATCTGAGTGATGGAAACAATCACAAAACTAGCTACAAACTGAGATTTCCAATATCCTAAGCAGTAAATTTCCTTCTCTGTTCAAACTGATTTGAGCTTTGGTTGCTTGCAACCATAAGAAGCCAGACTGTGGGGTAGGGGGAGGGAAACCGGGACAAAAACATGAGAAAGGGTATCAAGATTTGAGAAGTAATGCACGTACTACCTGACGAATATAAATGTAACCCCTGCATACATTATCCCGACAATAATTTTTTTTTTAAAAAGAAGCCTGACTGCTTATAGCCCATCATCATGACAACACATTTTTAATCAACAGTAGCCAAGTAATGTTGAAGTCATTTATCTCTTCATCAGTGTTTGGGGCATCTCTACTTAATGAGTATTCTATGGCCACTAAAATGATAACTTTAAAAACCTATATTAATTTAAGGGTCTGGATTCTAGAACTTCTGTAATACAAGTCACAAAGCAAAAGGCCCTATAAGAGCTTTCAGGCCATACTTACATACCTCTGTACAGTACTATCTTACAACAACAACAAAAGAAGAGGAGGTTGTCGTGTTTACTATTCTTTGTTCATTTGGCTGGGCCACAGAGTGTCCAGTGATTTGTTAAATATTATCCTAGGTGTGTCTACAAGCAAGTTTCTACATAAGATTAAGATTTGAGTCCTTGCACTGATTAATGTAGATTGCTCTCCCCAAAGTTGGAGAGCCATAACCAATCCACTAGAGGTTAGAAGAGAACAAAAGGCTGGGAGAAAGAAAATTTCCTCTGCCTAAGGTTTTCAAGCATGGACACGAATTTTCATACTCAGACTGGAATTTATTGGCTTATCTGACTGAACCATTGGTTATCCTGTTTCTCAGGCCCTTGCACTTGGACTGCAACTGACATCATTTAGAGCTCGTTTTTCAGGCCTTTCCTAAAATCCATGTCCAAAGCCTTATCCCCTGAAGTGATGTATCAAGATATGAGGCTTTTAGGAATAGGTTAGGTTTAGATGAAATCATGAGGATGAGGTTCTTTTGACAGGATTAGTACCCTTATAAAATAAAAATTATGAACTGTCCTAAGTTTAGTTATAAGAGCAGGAAGAAACAAAAGATAGCTCTACATTCATGAATATCACTAAATCTCACATATCCGGCTTATACACGAACTTTCTAGGCTCTATGAACTCCAATTAATCCAAAAACAACAAATTTTCTTCACTTTTTCTTATCCCAGCCCTCTAATCAATGATCCGTGTAGGTACAATGCAAATAATTCAGATGTTCCTTCCTTCAATTTTTAATACAAAAAATGCTGTTGAGTCTTAGGTCCAGAAGATATTTTCTGAGTGGCTCTCTAGTCTTACTTGAATACTAGTTAGTAGTTGAAGAGCTTTTCCCAGGATCTACTAAGATTTCTGATTAACAATTGTCCTGGCTCAATAAATCTCTTTATTTCAGAGAATTCTTGGTCTTAGTATTTCTTGTACAATAGTCCTTATATAAAGAGATCGGGGCTGGGAATCTGGCTCGCATGTATGAAGCCCTGGGTTCAATTCCTCAGTACCATATGAACAGAAAAAGTAGAAAGTGGTAATGTGGTTAAAATGGGAGAGTGGGAGCCATGAGCAAAACCAGCTCAGGCAGTGATTGTGTAATATAGAGATTGCCTTCTTGAATACTTGTTTATTAAATAAGTCATTTGGAATAGGATGTAAAAATCAATGTTAATAAATTCTTTAATTAAAAAAAAAACAGCTCAGGGACAGTGCCCAGATCCTGAGTTAAAGCCTCAGAACTGGCAAAAAAAAAAGAGGAAGAGGAAGAAGAAGAAGATGAGGAGGAGGAGAAGGAAATCAGAGTGTTCCTTCAACCTCTTTGTATGGAAATCACAGTGAGAGAGTTGCTGTTTACAGAAAGATGTTCACCATATCTAAACCATGGTAGCCAGTTCTCTAATGTTGGACCTCTCACCTTCATAACTTTGAGACTTAGTTTTCTGTTGTTCTTGCCTATGATATTTTGCTATTGTATTTCAAGCTAAGAAATCTTCCTATTCAGTCAGTGAAATTTCAATGATCTACTTTCTCTTTTTTCTCTTTTTAAAGTTTATTTTTATTGTAAAGGTGATATATAGAGGGATTACAGTTACACAGGTCAAGTAATGAGTACATTTCTTTTTGAATAGTGTTACCTTTTCCCTCATTTTCTTCCAATTTTTTCCTTCCAGACCCTCCTCCCTCCACAAGTTGTATAGTTCATGTTCAACATAACATCTAGTGTGTATCACTGCTGAATTAGTTCCCTCTTTCTGCCATTATTTCTGTCCTTCTCCTTCCCCTCTCCCAAACAAATAAACTTATATACAAGACAAATAGTACAGAAATAAAAAACAGCAACAAAAGAGGGAAAACAAAACAAAAACACAAAGGGAAACAAAAACGCCTTGTTTCCATCTGGGAGTTCATTTTGATAAAACATCATTTTATGTGATTATATGTACATAGCTGTTGAGCTCTTGTGATCCTCTCCTAAGAATTTCCTCCTTTGATCTCACTGTGTGACTGTGGAGAGTCTCGTTAATTTATCTGGTCCAACTGTCATTTTTTCTTTTATTGGTATTCTACTTTTTTCTTAATGCCAAAGTCTTTAATAATCATCTCTAGTATAACGGCACAGGAGACTTTCTCCAGAAATGTTACCAAGTTCATAGAGCAGCTTGATTTGGACCAATATGACTGGGTAAACATTGTCTCAGATGGCAATGACATAGAAGGGGTTTAAATGAACCCACTTCAGACTCCCTAGTAAGATTTCCAGAGAAACCTCACATATGGGTAGTAACTCAACCCCTGACATTGCAAATTGCTATTGGGGATAATAATATACAGGAAAAGAAGACTAGATTAGGAATTTTTTCCATATATTTTTATTGTAATTAATAGAAGGGTTACATTACATTCGCCAGATGGAAGGTGCTTTGCTTCACATACATTGATACCCTTTCTCATGTCTTGCTACTTACCATGTAGCTTCAGGTTACATGTTGTATAACTTAGGAGCCTTGAACTTATCTTTCTACCTATACTTTGAAAGTGTGGAGTTTAAAGCCTCCACATCTGTCTTGCTGTAGATTTTTACATGGGTTATATAACTTCTTCAATATTTAATTGTATCCTGTTTCATAAAGTCAGCTCATAAATATGATGTGCTGTTGGCTTCCTTGGTATAATCAGTTATCAGATGGATCTAGCTAAAATTGGCCTGAATATTCATATTCCATGCCTTGGGGAGAAGGAAAATTACTGTTCTGGCCAAGATTACTGTGGATTCCCTGTGGAGTTATGGCCCTATGGGCTGTCTATACTAATTTCTTATTCTTCATTCAGCAACTTGATCTCTATCCTGTGTTCATACCATTTCTTAGTTTCCATGTCTAGACCAGCTCCTATTTACCTGAGATTTTAAGTGCCAGTGTTTAGTGAATAGTGAATGTTTGAGGCAGCAGAGCCTCATGAACACCATTCCAGCAAACATGGCACTTTTGTCTACAAAAACATTTGGATTACACCTCTAGTTTCTGTACTTACTCTGTCCTCTGTGCTCATCCTTTTAGAAGTAGAAAAACAAACCAGCATTAAAAAATGCTTCCATTCCCCTCTGTAGAGCAATAAAACCTTCCAGAGCACCTACCAACAAGCCCGAAGACTTTATTCAGGACATTGTTTTCCTTTTTTTCAGAAATCATTAAGTTATCTGGGATGTCAGTTTAAGAATGGTTTAAGGGCCGGGAGTTTGGCCTAGTGGTAGAGTGCTTGCCTAGCATGCACGAAGACCCGGGTTTGATTCCTCGGTACCACATACATAGAAAAAAAAAAGCTGGAAGTGGTGCTGAGGTTCAAGTGGTAGAGTGCTAAGCCTTGAGAAAGTCCAAGGACAGTGCTCAGACCCTGAGCCCAAGCCCAGGACTGGCAAAAAAAAAAAAAAAAAAAGAATGGTTTAAGTTTTGCTGTCCCTTGGTTATCTCATATTGTTACAATATTTCACCTGGTTATCTGATATATTGTATATATGCATATTTGGTTATTTGAAGTTGGATAGGAAAGGGAGGAAAATAAGATGAGGGGGAGGGAAATGGGGACCAAGACACGAGAAAGGGTATCAATGTATATGAAGTAATGCACCTTCTATCTGGTGAATATAATGTAACCCTTCTATTAATTACAATAAAAATATATGAGGAAAAAAAGAAAAAAAAAGAATGGTTTAAGTTTTGTTTTGTTTTGTTTTGTATATCCCTTCCAACAGTACAATACAAATTTGGCAAACAGACCAAACATGAAAAATAAAAAGAGCTAGGCATGGTGGCTCATACCTATAATCCTAGCTACTCAGGGGGTTGAGATCTGACGATTGAGGATCAAGGTTCAAAGTCAGCTAAGGCACTGAAGTCCTTGAGACTCTTATCTCCAATTAACCACTGGAAAACATGAAGTGGTGCTGTGGCTCAAGGGGTAGGGAGATAGTCTCAAGCCGAAGAATTCAGGGACAGCGCCCAGGCCCAGAGTTCAAGCCCCACAACTGACAAAAATAAATAAATATAAAAAGAAAGAAATATGGAGAGGAGGATAGAGGAGAAGAAAAAGAATCAACACAAGGGCTGGGAGTTTGGCCTTGTGGTTAGAGTGCTTGCCTAGCATGCACAGAGACCCGGGTTCAATTCCTCAGAACCACATACGTAGAAAAGCCGGAAGTGGTGGTGTGGCTCAAATGGTAGAGCACTATCCCTAAGGGGAAAAATAAGTCCAAGGACAGTGCTCATGCCCTGAGTTCAATCCCCAGATCTGGCAAGAAAAAATAAAAAGAATCAACATAAGTGTCTTACTCAGAATGAGTCTGAATAACTCAGAGCCTGGGCACTGTCCCTTAGCCTTTTCACTCAAGTCTGGTATTCTACCACTTGAACCACTCCTCTACTTCTTTTGTGTTCTTGGTTGCATTCTACATTTTAACATTTCTAATAATCATATAATAATTTTGTGATTAATATTGGAAATATATAAAGTTTTAAAAATCATTATGGCAACATATGGACAATTAGGGAAGCCAGGTGAAGTGCATAGGAAAATTCTTTTTTTTTTTTTTTTTTGTCAGTCATGGGGCTTGGACTTTCAGCCTGGATGCTGTTCCTGAGCTCTTCAGCTCAAGGCTACCACCCTACCCCTTGAGCCACAGGACCACTTCTGGTTTCCTAGTGATTAGTTGGAGATAAGAGTCTCACAGTCTTTAGTGCCTGGGCTGTCTTTGAACCAAGATCCTCAGATCTCAGCCTCCTGAGTAGCTAGGATTATAGGCATGGGCTACTGCATCCAGTTCTTTGTATTATTTATGCAATTTTCTGCAATTTTGATACTATTACAAGTTGAAAGAATTTCAGGTCATGAGAAATAAAAATCTGGGCCTAGTAGTAAGAGTGTTTGCCTAGCAAGCACAAAGACCCTGGTTTGATTCTTAGGTACCAACATACATTAAAAAAAGCCAGAAGTGGTACTGTGGCTGAAATAGTAGTGCTCTAGCCTTGAGACAGCCCAAGGAGAGTGTTCAGGCCCTAAGCTCAAGCCCCAGGACTGGCACACACACACAAAAAAAATCTGGGGGCTGGGAGTTTGGCCTAGTGATAGAGTGCTTGCCTAGCATTCACAAATACCTGGGTTCGATTCCTCGATACCACATACATTGAAAAAAGCCTGAAGTGGTGCTGAGGCTCAAGTGGTAGAGCTCTAGTCTTGAAGAAATCCAGGGACAGTGTTCAGGCTCTGAGATCAAGCCAAGGACTGGCTAAAACAACCCCTAAATAAATAAAATAAAAAAATAATAAAAATCTGTTGTAAGAAATTATAAGAAAATGGGCTGGGTACCAGTGCTTCATACTTGAACCAAATACTTGAAATCCTAGCTGTTCAGGAGGCTGAAATCTGAAGGATTTTCTCTAAGGCCAACTAGAGCAGAAAAGTCTGTGAGATTACATCTTCAAAGACTGGGCTGGAGGCATGGCTCAAGTGACGGAACTAAGCAAGTTGAAGACCTTGAGTTCAAACTTGGGTACCATTAAAACAAAATATGTGGGAGACCAGCCTATAATATTTTTTGCCAGTCCTGGGGCTTGAACTCAGGGTCTAGGCATTGTCCTTGGGCTTTCTCAAGGCTAACACTCTACCATTTGAGCCACAGTGCAACTTTTGGCTTTATCTGTGTATGTGGTACTGAGGAATCGAACCCAGGGCTTCATCCATGCTAGGCAAGCATTCTACCACTAGGCCATGCTCCCAGCCCCCCAAAATAAAATCTTTTGGTCAGTTATGGGACTTGAACTCTGGGCCTGGGTGCTGTCCCTGAGCTTTTCAGCTCAAGGCTACCACCCTACCCCTTGAGTCACAGCCCCACTTCTGGTTAATTGGAGATAAGAGTCTCATGGACTTTAATGCCTTGGCTGGCTTTGAACCACGATCCTCAGACTTCAGCCTCCTGAGTAGCTAGGATTACAGGCGTGATCCACTCTGCCACAAATTTTTATATTTGTTCTGCTGGTTGCTACAACTGACTATGAGATGCTTGTTTAAATTAAATTCTTGGGCTGGGAGTGTGGCCTAGTTGTAGAGAGCTTGTCTAGCACTGATGAAGCCCTAGATTCAATTCCTCTGTACCACATACACAGAAAAAAATGGAAGTGGTGTTGTGGCTGAAATGGTAGAGCACTAGCCTTGAGAAAGCTCAGTGCCTCGGCCCTGAGTTCAAGTCCCAGGACTAACAAAAAAAATTAAATTCTTTAAGTCCCCTCTATACTCATAAAATTTTCTCCTCTCTTGAAAGTCATGAAAGAAGAGATGTAAGCTAAAAATGGAGGATAAGTGTTAAACACCATACAGAAGAAAGTCACATTATGGTCTCTGAACTTATCCTTAGAAAAATAAATTCCATTTTATTATAACAAATGTTGACATTACTTCAAGAAAACTTTGTTTTAGTGGGGCAACAGTGGTTTATGCCTATAACCCTAGCTACTCAGGGAGCTGAGATCTGAGGATTGCTGGGAGTAGAGCTGTAGCTCAAGTGATAAAGCGCAGCATTGAGCCAAAACTCTCAGAGAGAGAATCAGATCCTGAATTCTTGCCCTAGGACAGGCACAAAAAAAGGAAATTAAGAAAAAGAAAACTTTGTTTCAAAAACTGTACTAAAATAGTCTGGCAGTTCCCCAAAAAGTTAAGCATAGATACTATATTATGTGTCTCAGAAATTCCACTTCTAGGTATTTATCAATAGAAATAAAAATAGACAAAACCTGGCACACAAATTTTATAATCATATTACTTCTAATAGCCAAATATTTGTTAACTAATGAGTAGATGAAAAATCTGAGGTATACCTTTCCAATGGAATATTATTCACCCATAAAAACCAATGAAGTTTGGGCACCAGCGGTCCATGGCTGTAGTTCTAGCTATCCTGGAAGCTAAAATCTGAGGATTATAGTTGTAAGCCAGCCTGGGAAGGAAGGTCTGTGAAACTCTTAACTGCAATTAATCACCCAGAATCCAGAAGTAGAGCTGTGGGTCAAGTGGTAGAGCTCTGGTCTTGAGCACAAAAATTCAGAGACTGCCAACATCTTTGTTTTAAACCAGTTCTAGTACAAAAACAAACAAATAATGAAGTACTGATAGTGTTTCCACGTGAATGCATCATGAAAAAAAAAATACTAAGTGAAAGAAATCTTCACAAGTGACCGGATATTGTACGATTCTGGATAGGTAAAATAGCTAGAGAAAACAAATTTGTAGGACAGCAATTAGGTTAGTGTTTGTCTATAAGCTGAGAATTCTGTAATAAATACTAAGAAATGTGCCATTTGGCCTGACTCCTGTAATCCCAGTTGCTCAATAGGCTGTGATGTGAACATATTAGTTCAAAGTCACCCCAGACAGGAAAATCTGTGAGATTCTTATCTCCAATTAATCAAGAAAGAGCCAGAAATGGTGCTGTGGCTCAAGTGGTACAGCTCTAGCCTTGAGAAAGCCCAGGGACAGTGCCCAGGCCCTGAGTTCAAGGCCCAGGACTAGCAAAAAAAAAAAATTGTGAGATTTACTTTGTGGTGTTAAGTATGCCTGTAATGCCCAGAAACTTGAAGCCCCCCGGAAGGATCACCAGAGACCGAAGATTAATGCAAATTACAATGAGTCGTTTATTGACGAGCTCGAGCACGGGTCTCTGCGCACTGATAGTCGAGTGCAGACCAGAGGCCACGTGCACAAAGTTACAGCACCTTTAATACATTCTTTGGTAGGGGGCAGGTCCCAGTAAGCACTGGCACTATGATTCCATTAAATGATTGGCGCAATACAAAACGGGAGGAGGGTCGGGACTAGTCATTGGTCGGTTTAGCAAGCTGTCATGCTTTGAACTGATTGGCTAATGGGTGAAGGGACAGACCAATTTGTGATCAGTGGAGAAAACCTGCAGACAGGCTAACAGGCTTGTGCCTAGTTCGCTGGCCCTCGCAAGTCCGACCTTGTACAAGTATAAAGATACAAATGAATACAAGTATAAAAATACAAATGGCTAATCATAGGTTTATAGAAAATATATAGATATTTTCTATGCTCCTCATGCCGACTATTGTTCTGATTTCATTCTTTTTTGGATACTCTGAAAATATTGAATTCTACTCTAATATCAATAGCTTCTATGGTACATAAATTATATCTTTTTTTTTTTTTTGTCAGTTGTGAGGCTTGAACTCTGGGCCTGGGTATTGTCCCTCAGCTCGTGAGCTCAAGGATAGCACTCTACCCCGTGAGCCACAGCATCACTTCCAGTTTTTTAGTGGTTAATTGGAGATTAGAATCTCACAAACTTTTATGCCTGGGCTGACTTTTGTCGGGGATATTCTCCCCCGACAAGTGTAAGAATGTGCCTGCATCTTGTAATTAGGGTCATTAAGCAACATGTGCCTGCTTGCGTTGATGTGCAAACATCCTACCACCTGGCCTCTACCCCGAGCAAACATCCTACTACTGGACCCCCTACCCTGAGCAGTTCCTATACCCCAAACCCCTCCTGCCTCTCCTGAAGAGGCATATAAATTCCTGTGTGAAAAATAAAATTTGCAGCTTGATCAGGACGCTTGTCTTGCTGCCTCTTCGTGTCTCCTGTCCCTTTCATTCCTCCCTTTAGGTTCTTGGCCCTAGCTGACGTCCTGCTGGACGGGACAGACTTTGAATCCCGATACTCAAATCTCAGCCTCCTGAGTAGCTAGGATTACAGGCATGAGTCTCTTCGCCCAGCTATCATAAATTGTATCTTAAATGTATTTTTCGATCTCAGCACCTGGGCGCTGTCCCTAAGCTTCTTTTGCTCAAGGCTAGTACTCTACCCCTTAGGCTACAGCACCACTTCTGGCTTTTTCGGTTTAAGTGATGCTAAGGAATTGAACCTCCGGCTTCATGTATGATAGGCAAGCACTTTATCACTAAATCACATTCCCAGTTCCATAAACATATTTTTAATGTGTGCCTACTTTTTGTTTAGTGTTACAACACTAGCCTTGAGGAAGAGCTAAGGGACAACAATGCCCAGGACCAGAGTTCAAGCGCTATGACTGACAAAAATAAAAAAAAAATACTAGCACTCTACCACCTTAACCACAGGTCCACTCCTGGATTTTAGAGGGTTAATTGAAGATAAGACCCTCATGGACTTTCTTGCCTGGTCTGGCTTTGAATCCTGACCCTCAGCTATAAGCCATCTCAATGGATAGGATTACAGGTTTGAGCCTCAGCATCTGCATACTTGGTTAATTTAAGTATACAGAAAATGATATTATAATTTTCTCTTACATTTCAGAGATCGTTGTTCAAATGTTCTTTTGGATACAAAGGTTTTTGTTGAAAAGTTTTAGAATGTTATTGATTTATTTCAATTGTGGTAAAATTACATGAAGCTGTCTTTATATGTTATCTTACAGTTTATTTTGCTGCCATTTATTAGACCTTGTACTCTAAACATTCGTAATTTGAATATGTTATTTCTCTAAAAATTTCTTATCATGATCTGCTCTCTTTCGTATTGGACCTCATACTTGATTGATAGACTGGCTGCACTCAGATTTTCAAGTCTTTTTTCCTTTATACCTTTCATGTCTTTGATTTTTGTTCTACTTTCCAGGAGAATTCTTCCATTTTTGTTTCCAACACATTAAAGTATTTTGGGTTGGCTGGGTACTGGTGGCTTACACCTGTAATTCTAACTACTCAGGAGGCTGATATCTGAGGATCACAGTTCAAAGACAGCCCGGAAAATAAAGTCTTTGAGACTCTTTTCTCCAATTAACCACCAGAAAACCAGAAATGGAGTGTACCTCAAAGTGTGCTCAAAGCCTTGAGCAAAAAAAAAAAAGTTCACAGACAGTGCCAAGGCCTGGTGTTCAAGCCCCATGACCACCCCCTCCCGCCCAAAAAAGGAAAATATTTTGTGTTGTCATATTTATATTTTTCAAAGTCTCTCTCTCTTTCTCTTTCTGTTTCTCTCTCTTTCTCTCTCTCTTTCTTGTCAGAAGACAGTTCTTAAAAATATAATAAGAAAAATAGAAAGAGGGGCTGGGAATGTGGCTTAGTGGTAGAGTGCTTGCCCAGCATTCATGAAGCCCTGGGTTCAATTCCTCAGTATCACATAAACAGAAAAACGCAGAAGTGACACTGTGTCTTCAGTGGTGGGATAGTAGCCTTTAGCAAAAGAAGCTCAGGGACAGAGCCCAGAACCTGAATTCAAGCCCCAGGACCAGCACAAAAATAAAAAAGAAAGAAAGAATTCTCTTTTGTGTCACAGGTGTAGAGATGTATGCCTTCTCTTATTTCTTCAAAGGTTTCCACAGATTTTTTTTCTTTTCCCTGTAATATTCTGCTTTCCTTCTCATCATCTCTATTTTTTAGGACTGAACAAAGAACAAGAGCAAAAAAGTTATCAGGTTTGTAACGCTTTGCTGGTGGGAGTCACATCACTGAGGACCTAATGTTTAGGACATTAGGAGAATGGAGGGAGGTCCAAGAAAGGTTGAAGTGAGGATGATCATGACCAGGTATTTTCCCATGACATAGCTAACCTTGCGTGACTTCTTGAGAGGCTTTTTGTTTAGGGAGATCACTTCAGTTTCTATGTTTTTGCATATCAGTGACTTTGGGGGCTAAAAACATTGGCTACTTCAAGCAACAGGGTTTTTTGTTTTTTGTTTTTGGTTTTTTTTTCCTAACCAAGGGAGGAAGAGCTGGTTCCTTCAATTCCATTCAGCCTCCACTGCTGATGTGATGCCTACGCCTACCTTGAGTGGTATGAAGGTTGGAGGCGTGGCACTAGTCAGAGCTCTAGTAGGTACTGAGCAGTGGGGGGGGAGGGGAGGAAAGGTGGGAGGAGAGAGAGAGAGCAAGAGAAAGAGAAAGAGGGAGAGAGAAAAGAAAGGAAGGAAGAAAATGAGTAATATGAATTGAAAACTCACCCTTTTTTTTTCTTTTTAAGAGGTTTTGGATATTCATACACAGTGAGGAAAATCTTTGTTTTACCTGCAGCTGTAGAAATAGTGGGTAATAGAAAGGTTAGGGTGCCGTTTCTGAAATGTCCCATGGGACTCTTTTAGGGGAATGGGAGGGAATGAAAAGAGAGGGTAGTGAGGAATAAATATGATCAAAGTACTTTACATTTATGTATAAATAGATAATAACAAATTGCATTAAAATTTGTTTAAGAAATGGGGTAAAGGGGCTGGGAATATGACTTAGTAGTAGAGTACTTGCCTAGCATGCACAAAGCCCTGGGTTCGAGTCCTTACTACCACATAAAGAGAAAAAGCTATAAATGCCACTGTGGGATAAAGAGGAATAAGGAAGAGTAAAAAGATGAGATGCATTCTATAAAAGTACATTATACAATAAAATCACCTTTGTATAATTAATATATGCAAATAAAAAGGTGGGAAGACACCCTAAATATCCTTTTTTTTGCATTTTTTATTGTAATTAGTAAAAGGGTTACATGATATTTGCCAGATAGAAGGTGCATTAATTCACGTACATTGATACCCTTTCACATGTCTTGGTACCCATTTCCCTCCCCCCCCACACCTCCCACCTGTCTTGGTTTTCCCCCCTTCCCTATAAAATTTCAAATAACCAAATACAAATAAATTCAATAGATCAGATAACAAAGTGAGATACTATAACAATATGAGATAACCAAGGGACAGCAAAGGAGATGAAAGACAACATAGTACATTAAGGACAACAATCATTCATTATATGGCTTTTGTTTCGATATCCTGGAGGTCCTTTCAATTAGCTTCATACTATATGGCCTTATGTATCAAGATTTTGCTCTATTGCAGATCTCTGCTAGTAGAGCCCAGCAATTCCACTACTTGGCATTTACCCAACCACCCTAAATATTCTTTCTATAGGATTCTGACAGTCCAGTTCAAGGGAGTTGCTTAAGGAAAATAAAAGAATATATTCATGCAAAAAATTGTATACAAGTGTGCATAGAAGCTTCCCATCATTGCCAAAAATGTGAAAATCATCAACATCTATGAACAAATAATGGATAACCTGGACATGATGGTGAATGCTTGTTAAATGAGTCCAGCATTCAGGAGGCTCAGTGAGGCAGAAAGAGTGAGACAACATTCAAAGTCAGCCTCAACTACAATAGCAAAAAAAAAGTAAGTGAACAGAGTGTCCTAAATCCATTCTGTGAAATACTACTCCACAAAAACTAAGCCAACACTAAAAGTTTATAGACTGTATGATTTCACTTTTTACAGAATTTGAATATACAAAATGATGTATGGTGATTTGAAAGTAGATCCATGTTTGCCTGGAAAAGGGAAGTTATGGGGTAGAGGGGCTGGAAGAGTAGATTACAAAGGGACTCAGGGACACCTGTGGATGACATAAACAGTGCTGCTCTTAATTATAGTGGCAGTGGTATGTAGGTACACACAAAACTATACCCTTTAAATGTGTGCAGTGTATCATATATCAAGTATGCCTCAGTAAAGCTTTAACAATCCAACTATAGGGGCTGGGAGTTTGGCCTAGTGGTAGGGTGCTTGCCTAGCATGCATGAAGACCCAGATTTGATTCCTCAGTATCAAACACATAGAAAAAAGCCAGAAATGGTGCTGTTGCTCAAGTGGTAGAGCTCTAGCATTGAGAAAGCCCAAAAGACAGTGCTTGGGCCCTGAGTTCAAGCCCCTGGACTGGCAAAAAAAAAAATCCAACTATAGTTATTGCGTTGACGTTTCAGGATGGAGCAGAGAAGTCTAAGTGGTTCATGTACCATGATTCATGAAACTCTAACCATATAACTTTAAAAAAAAGCCCTCCTATTTTCATTTCAAGCATCATTTCAAGTATTATTCTCTGTCACTCCCTAATATTTCTATTCACTTCTATTGTTCTTCAACTCAACTGAATTCTGGGTTGGGTACTAAAGTTGGGCCCCAAAGCAACAAATTACCAAAGGTAGCTGGAATGTATTTGCCTGAAGGTTAATTCCTCAGTGGAGTCAGGTACAGATCTGTCCCTGAAACTTTTAGGTTCTTTTTATTATTGTTGTTACTGTTTTTATTTCGGTAAAAATAGTCATATAATAGTCTTAGTCTAATAATAACTGGTTCATTTTTAACAATGAAGGAGTCAGGAATAGGTCTTTGGCAGCGGCAGTTTCACATCTACACCAACCCTCTTCCCTTATCCAACCATAGTACTATCTGAAGCTGACCTTAACCTCACAGGCTCCTGACATGGCTGGCGTGAACATGCACATATGTCAGGTATGTTCAGGACACGTGTACACTTGTCAGAGCCACACCTACACCACGATTGGCAACTAAGGACCTGGATTCTTTCTCTCATAATACATTTAACCATACATTACTTCCATGAATAAAAAAAAGCCTCTAGGTTTTGGCAGTAATATTTTATGTACAATTCCAGTAGGCAAATAATGTTTTCAGTTTAATATGTCTTTATTCTCTCAGTGAGTAGGAAAGTCCCTAACTGATCAGATTTTTATTTTTCTAGAGTTTAAGAGAGTCTAAGAAAAATAAAAATAAAAAAGAAAGAAAGAGAGGGATTGGGAGCATAGCCGAGTGGTAGTGTGCTTGCCTAGTATGCCTAGCCCTGGGTTCGATTCCTGGGTACCACATACACAGAAAAAGTCATTCCTTGCAGCACCAAGCTCAACTGACATCTCAGGTTTAAAAAAAAAAATCCTTCATGAAGAACGATCTTAAGCAACATGATGGATTCAGAAGCTCGTGAAAAGAGGTCACCAATCTTAACATCGTCACAACAAGAAGTCTCACCTCACATTATAGCTGCTGGTGAAATGAAGCATTCCTTCTGCGGTGACTGTGCTGCTTTCAACAACTTGGTGGTCACGTTTCCCATCCAGAAGCTCCTCTTTAGGCAGCAGCTGTCTGGAATCCCAAACCCGGGATGCAGTAAGTACTTCAGTTGAAGAAGGATGGAATCCGAAACTTGTGTCAGGGAATCCTTCCCCCATGAATGCAGAAGACAACGACACTGGCTCTTATGCTTGGTCTCTATGAGGACTGATCTTGCCTTCTCTGTAAGCGTGTTAGTGCTCCCGAGTTTGCAAGTCGCAGTGTGGCTGCAGTGCTTGCAGGGACCACAGAAGCCGTTTTCACTTCACTGGAAAGAGTTCAGACATTGCTTCAAAACCACAAACATCATGACAAATTCACAAACACGTACCAGACTTTCCAGGCACTGAAATGCCATGGGATTGCACAGTATTATCGAGGTTTGGTACCTATTCTTTTTGTTAATAGTTAACAAAAAGAGACTAAGGATTCAATTGGAAAATATAAGGGTTTTTGTTTTAATCATTACCCTAGAGATTTAAGCTAATTGTCTGGTAAAAATGGTATCCTAATGGCTAAGATATGGTTCATTTTTTTCCCCCTGAAATAGCTTTTAAGCCTTCCCTATGAAAATAGAATGACCTTGAGCAGCCAGAAGAAATGCTCTTAACATCTGTGACTTCTCAGGCTTCCTTCATGTGTTACTCCATTTCTAATTTGCTCTGAGGAACAACTGCAAAAGGTTCATTAAACTCAAATATGGTAGAACAGAACAGAGAAGAGAAACAGCTCAGTTGTAGGCCATTTCATGAATTTGTTGGTATTAGATAAGCACTTGTTGAGATAGTCATTATCTAGACTGTTTCTGTTTTAACTTGGTAGAATCAACCAGCTAATAAAAGTTCCCATATTGCTATCTATCTAGCTTGAAACCAGTTTTCTGTTTAATTTTGTGACTTTAAGCCCTTCTAACATATCTTTGTGTTTATTTTATTGATTGCATTGCCCAAAGATGGAAGGACTTGCATTTTTTTTTTTTTTTTGCCAGTCCTGGGCTTTGGCTCAGGGTCTGAGCACTGTCCTTGGACTTTCTCAAGGCTAGAGCTCTACCACTTGAGCCTCAGCACCACTTCTGGCTTTTTTCTATGTATGTGGTACCGAGGAATCGAACCCAGGTCTTTGTGCATGCTAGGCAAAGCACTCTACCACTAAGCCAAACTCCCGGCCCCAGGACTTGCATTTTTATCTTAAGTGTTTCATTCTGGTAATAAGTTGTTAACTGCACATAAATACATAGATCTTTCTCTGATTAGTTTGGGTTTTTTAATTGCTTGTGCCAAGTTAGTAGATGGGCTCCTCATCCCTTTAGTAATTTGTCCTATTCAGGCAGCCTGTTCTCTCGAAATTATACTTTTTAAAAGATGCTTCCATAAAATTTTATTTTGGAAGTCTGTTATTACAGGCCCAAATTTCATTTTTGCTAGGTTTCTAAAGGTGTCAGGGGAGAAAATAAAGCTCAGGACAGTTCTCCCCCCCCCCCCCAGAGCTTCCCCCCAGTGTTAACTGTCTTATTTCTTTAGAATTGTAACATTTGTGGAACTCAGTTTTACCATAGTTTACCATGGTCATTAAATCTAGGTAGTTTAAGAGCACATGATCTAAATACATTTGAAGAGTTACTTTGAATTTTAGAGGTTGATATAAACGATGTAGGATCCTCATCCCTTACATAAATAAATGAATTTGTCCAAAGAAGCAGAAAATACTAAGAACATTTTCCCAAATAAATGAAACTGACTCATATACACAATCGAATAATGAAACATCATGGAGATGTTGGAGAAACAATATGAATCTTTTTTGTTTTTGGTCAGCTGTGGGGCTTGAACTCAGAGCCTTAGCATTGTCCATTAGCCTCTTTGTGTTCAAAGCTAGAGCTCTACCACTTGAGCTATATAGCACCACTTCCAATTTTTGGAGATAATCTCACAGAGACTTTCTGCCCTGGCTGGCTTTGGACCATAACCTTCGGATCTTAGCCTCCTAAGTAGCTAGGATTATAAATGTGAGCCACTGGCACTGGCTATGGGTCTTCTTTAAGTCTGTAAATACTAAAGGTGGTAGGTAGGGTTATCCTTTTTTGGGGGGGGTGGGGGTGCTAGGCATTAACCCCAGCCCTTTGTGTATCTTAAGCAAGTGTAAGTGTTCTACCATTGAGCCATACCTCAGGCTCCCTCCTTTTTAAAGTAGGTTTCTTTTTTTTCTTTTGATTTTTTTTTAAGGTAGGTTTCTTATTACCAGTTTTTCATCTCTGGTAATTGCATGCAAACATGCTTATACCAACCAAAATGAAATCATCTTTAACTGGTACATTGTGTTTCTGGACAGATCTGAAAACAGATGTTCAGCTCTAACCGCAGTGTGATTAAAGTGGGCATCCTTCATCCAGTAGTAAAGGATTAGGGAGCATATGAAACACGAGGCTAACTAACTTCCCACAGCTCATCAGGGATCAAAATACAGATGTGAGGAGTTCAGAAAACAAGAATTTGACACCAAATAAAGTTGAGTAGTGCCCTTGGGATTGTGGAGTCAAGATTTGAAGGGACATGAGTTCTAGAACTGAAAAGATCACCTCATTAGCCACTCACAGGCCTGTATGTGGGTTAGGTAGGGAATGGACTTCACTAAACTTTTAGTGCCAGGACTTTTTTTTTTTTTTTTAAACACTCCATGTAATAGGTGGTCAATATTTAAGTTGTAAATCACTTTGGTGAAATAAAAGTGAAGGAAAAATTTTTGAAAGAAAGAGAGAAGGAAGGAAGGAAGGAAGGAAGGAAGGAAGGAGGAAACCAGCTAGGCTCAGGTGGTAAGGTGCCTGCCAATGAGTGTAAGGCATCAGACACTGAGTCCTGGTCTCAGGCCCAAAAGATTAAAAAACAAAACAAAACATAAATTTTTAAATAAAAATCAGAAAAGACTTCAGGCTGGAATAGTACCTTACAAATGAAATGAAGCCATTTTACTAAATTGTCAAAGGAGTCAGGGAGGAAAAATTTAAAAAGAAGAAAATCAGGGAGAATGAGCCTCCCCCCCACAGGTATGTTTATGTTTTGCAGTTGATAGATGCCTCTTTGTTTTGAGAGAGCCATTTTACGTGGTTCTGGTGAGGATTTCAATGTCTACTCACCCACAAGTGATGGAATCTTGCCATTGTTTATCCCTGAGCTCTGTGATTGACTCAGACATCGTCATTTGATGTAAGCCAGACAATGAATTCTCTCTAGGGGTTTTCCTGCTTCTTGGTTGAAATGAGATTTTTCTGAGACTGAGACATAACCTCTAATTGTAGGAGAAAAACATAAGGTCATAAAAACTATTTGAGCCCCTAGATAAAAATGTGGTTAAAGGAAACCGCAACTCTTTACCATTTGTTTATTACTTGTCGGGTTTGGAACCTAGGGCCTTGAGCATGCTAAGCATGCCTTTTACCACTGAACTACATACACCCACAGACCTTTTGGGGCTAGCTTGAGTTTTTGTCCTTATAACAAAAAGAATACTGGTCAATGCCATTAGAATGATTTAATGGTACCCTTTAAAATACGGCTTAAACATAAATATAAAAGTCAGTTGTTTTCCATCTCAAAATGAAAACAAAATGAATGCATATTGGGAGAAAAGAAAAATTCTGAAATAGTAATGAATATGAAGAATATGAATATGAAGGAGTGAAGAAATCTAAAAACAAAAATCCGATTTTTTTTTTTTTTGCTGCCAGGTCATCTTTATTTTCCTTAGCAAAACACGCATAAGAGCACAAAATTCATTTATGTATCATCATCATTATTTTACAAGTATAAATAATACTAAGAATTCAAGTACAATCAAGTGCAGGTATATTTCCTATATGTTAATATGTAAACATAAACTAATTATTTTTTTAAAAGTCTGTTTAGAATTGCTCTGTTGTCATCAAAAATGGTTTCACCAACTTGATCTGAAGAGAATCATATCATAAGTCCTCTGAGAAGGTAACTATAGTCAATGTAAATAAGTCTCATTCAACTCAGAATATAATGTAGCCAAGTTAAATTTAGTACCTCAGTTACAATAGTGTGGAGCCACCATCTGCCCATGGAAGTACCTAGCCTTTCATCATGCATGCCCTGTTTCTCCTCAGAATTGTCCTCAAGTCTTGTCTCATGATGAAGACAAGGTGCTGTCACTCTCACTCTTTGATTCCTGCTTCTCATCAGCTTCCTAGCTTCTTCAAGAGAAAATCTTAGCCAAGGAGCAGTGTTGTCTACTGATACCCCTGCTACCTCCTGGAGTGCTGGAACTATGCTAAGTTCCATGTCAAGGTGGGGAGAACATCCCCCCCCAATAAGTGCATTTTGCATGTTGTCACCTGGATTCAGGAGTATCACTTATGATTCCTAAGGTTGGTCATGAAATCAGGTTGAGTCATAGGCTCAAATGTGGGTATGTACACACACATTTGTTCATTCATATGTTAATGATTCTGATAACACACAACCATATTCCTTCCCTCCCTTTCCCCTCCCTCCCTTCCTTCCTTCCCTCCCTCCCTCCTCCCTCTCTCTCTTTCCCTCCCTCCCTCTCTCCCTTCCTCCGTCGTTCCTTCTTTCCTTCCTTCATTCCTTCCTTCTTTCCTTTTTCTTTTCTTCCTTTTTCTTTTTTACCAATCCTGCCAGAACTCAGGATGCTCTCTGAGCTTCCTTTACTCAAGGCTAGTATCTGTCCCTTGAGCTACACCTCCATTTCTGGCTTTTTGGCAATTTACTAGAAATGAGAACCTCATGAATTTTCCTGACTGGGCTGGCTTTGAACCATGATCCCCAGAGTCTGGCTTCCTGAGTAGCTAGGTTTATAGGCATGAGCTACCAGCACCTGGACAGACTTACCTTTTTTTTTTTTTAGAATAAGCCTAAAGCTGGGCTTGGTGGTTCAGGACTGTAATCCTAGACACTCAGGAGGTTGAAATCTGAGTATCACAGTTCAAAGCCAGCCCAGGCACTGAAGTCCCTGAGACTCATCTCCAATTAACCACTAGAAAACTTTGAGCGCTATTTCTCAAGATGTAGGGCAGTGGCCTGGAGCTGAAGAGCTCAGGAATAGTACCCAAGCCCAGAGTTTAGGCCCCAGGACCGACAAAAAAGAAAAAAAAAAGAATAAGTCTAGCATTATCACTTTCTTTTTCATGATTTTCTGTATTGCCTAAAATCTTTCATTGTCATCATTTTACCAGTGTAAGTATAAAAACCATTGTTAGGGTCCATGATCAAAGGAACGAGTCTGACACAAAAGCAGAAGTTGGAAGTTAAGTTAAACAGAGTTTTATTCCGCGCCTAGCATCGAGAATCATACTGACCGGTCAGGGCCGTCTCTAAGATGGGAGTGAGAGAGCGACCCCGCCTAATCTTATAGGTTACATTTATAGACCCCAGCCATGTGGTTGGGCTGGCCATACACAGGTGGCCAATGGAATGCAGCATGGTTAATTGATGGCTGGGGCAACCACTGACACCTTTGCTGTTTGAACGGACCTATCATCTCGGTGGGCTTCTGGCGCCACCGGGGGGGGGTTGGGTGGGGGAGGAATTCTGGTAACTCCACCTGGTTTAGCTGCTCTTGTAATCTGAGCTGTTATCAGGGATTCTGCAGCCCCCGCGTTAGGTCAAGTCCTCCTTTGTCATAAAGATGGGAAATGCCTATAGGGATGGATTTTGGGGAAGTCAAGAAAGGGGTCCCTTCAACCATCTCTTTTTAAAAATTGTTTTATTATTCTATTTATCATATAATTGTCTTAAATACTTTTCTCTGTGTATATTGAGAAGTATATCACACAAGGTAACTTTTTTATTTTGCCAGTCCTGGGCTTGAGCTCAGGGCCACTGCACTGTCCTTGGGCTTTCATCAGGGCCTGAGCTCTACCACTTGAGCCACAGCACCACTTCCAGCTCTTTCTATGTATTGTGGTACCAAGGAACCGAACCCTGCTCTTTGGGCATGCTAGGCAACCACTCTACCACTAGGCCAGACTCCCAGCCCACAATGTAACCTTTAGCTCAAACATAATTTACAATAAAACAAAACTAAACAAACAAACAAATTGGGATGAACAGGGTATAACTCAATGAACGAGCACCTGGGTCCATCCTTAACATTACAAGAAACTCCAGAAAAATAGTCTGTTGTATCACCTATATTTTAGTCTCCGTCATTCTTCCTTGTCTTCTCGGTGTTTTGAGATTCCATCTTCATTAAACTTTTTATTTAAATAATCGATTTTTATTTTTATTTATTATTATTATTTTTTGCAGTCCTGGTGTTGTGCCCAGATTGTTCCATGTTCTGGGAATGACCCCCTTCCCCCTTGTTTAGGGCCCATGTACTTGAACCCCAGGTGGTAACAGCTTGGTGCTCAGTGGTTAGACACCTGAGCTCTGATTCAACCAGTGGTTTGAGTTAAAGAGCCAATCAGGTAATTGTACTTTCCCTATAGAAGCAGTGCAAAGTTCTTGCTCAGGGCCTTTTCAGAGTTGCCGCCTGCTGGTACGCAGAGGCCCGAGTCTAGACTCGTAAATAAAATGACCCCTGCTCTTTAGCTTTGACTGTGGCCTCTGGTGGTCATTTCGGGGTTCTAGGAATTCGGGTACAACATTTGGTGCATGGGCCGGGAACCCCCCAGTCCACTCAGACGCCTAGTCAAGGGGTCGTGGAAAACCGCGGTAAATAGGCTGGCTTCGTTTGTCTCTGTGTATTATGTTTTATCTCATAATCTGTTAATCTGGGTTGCCTATAGGTTCTGTATCTGGGTCAATGAAGAATCCTGGCAGACGTGCTATAGGATTGTTGACGGGGCCAGTGGGAGATGTCCCTTGTGCCCTTTTGGGGAACTATTGTTAGGACTGCAGAGTTGCGACCATCCCTCTGTCTAATAGCCCCACGCAGGCTGTGTTGGGGAACTGCTGTTAGGACGATCGCCCCTCTGTTTAACAATTCCCTTCTGGTTATTGGTTTAAGCGCGCATATGTTTTTGTTTGTTTTTGTATTTCTGTTTGTCTTTTTCATTTGGATATCTTCCTCTGAGATGGGTACTACTCCGCTTGCTCTTCTAATATGAATTTTAAGGCTGTTAAAAGCAGAGGTTTTGATTTGAGTAAAAACAAACTAATTACTCTTTGTAATTCGAAATGGCCGACCTTTGATGTTGGATGGCCCCCAGAGGGCACTTTTAGCCTCTCCATAATTCGGAAGGTAAGGGAGAAGATACCAGAACAGTCTGGCTACTTTGATCAGATTCCTTATATTCTTGTTTGGCAGGATTTGGTAGAAAATTCCCCTGCCTGGTTATCCCCCTTTCTTCCCTTTCTTCTCTAGACATCTTGACCCTGCGCCAGGCTGATGCCTCTCGACCCAAGCCCTCAGCTCCTTTTCACCTGGTCCTGGCCAGTAGTACAGACCCCCTTCTCCTTGAATCCCCTCCTTATTTTCCTCCTCCTTTCAATCCACAATTTTCTATGTCAACAGGAGTAGAGGTTTCTTCCTCGGGGGAGGTGGAGGCGAAAGTGGCTTCCCCAATGCTGCTGAAGGCCCAGCGGGTAGGACACGGGATGTATTCAACGAGCAGCGAGCCCACATTTTCCTGATTCCATGATGGCCCTCCCATTGGGTGAAATTGGTTTTCCAGATGATAATGGGAACCCTAGGTTCCAGTATTGGCCTTTTTCCACCAGTGACCTCTATAACTGGAAAACTCAGAGTGCTTGCTTTTCTGATAACCCTAAAGTTTTGATTTCTCCACCTGGGATGATTGTCAGCAGCTCCTCCGAATCTTTTTTACTACGGAGGAGAGGGAAAGGATCCAAGTGGAGGCCAGGAAATTGGTCCCTGGCGACGATGGGCAGCCCACTGTTAATCCAGATTTGATTAATGATACTTTTCCCTTAACTAGACCTCCCCAGGATAAATGGGATTATAACATAGCAGAAGGTGGAAGGCTACGGGTGTATCGTCAGACTCTAATGGCAGGTCTCCGGGCTGCCACTCCCAAGCCCACTAATTTGGCTAAGGTATTGGTTCTTCAAGGTAAAACAGAAACTCCTTCTGAGTACTTAGATTAATGGAAGCCTTTAGACGGTTTACCCCAATGGACTCTGAAGCCCCTGGAAATCAGGCAGCTGTAGTTATGTCTTTTGTTAACTAGGCAGCTTCAGATATTAAGAGGAAGCTACAGAAATTAGAGGACTTAGAAGGAAAAAGTATCCAAGATTTACTCAGGATTGCTCAGTGTTTTTAATAATGGGGATGCTCCAGAGGAGAAACAGCTGAGAGCAACACAGAGAATGATTAAAGTATTGGCTGCTGTAGTTCAACAGGGAAGATCATCACAAAGAGGGTCACGTGGCCCACAATCTTCGAGGCCTCTGGGTCGAGATTTGAGCAAATATCAATGTGCTTACTGCAAAGAGTTTGGTCATTGGGCTAGGGAATGCCCGAAAAGAAAAAAGAGCAGATCGGACCAGTGGCAACGAAAAACTTCCGTGTTAGTCACTCATGACACGGAGGACTAGGGGAGACGGGGTTCGGATTCCCTCCCCGAACCTAGGGTAACTTTGCAGGCGGAGGGGACTCCTGTCCAGTTTTTAGTGGACACAGGTGCTCAGCATTCAGTCCTTATTAAGCCTCAAGGAAAACTCTCCACAGCTACATCATGGGTGCAGGGGGCTACAGGAATAAAGAAATATTCTTGGACAACTCAAAGGACGGTGGACCTGGGAGCTGGTAAGGTGTCACATTCCTTCCTAGTCGTCCCTGAAAGCCCCTACTCCTTATTGGGGAGAGACTTATTGACCAAGTTGGGAGCTCAGATTTACTTCCTGCCAGGCGGACCTAAGGTAACAAACTCCCAGGGCAGGCCACTGACATTATTGACCTTAGCACTAGAAGAGTATCGCCTTCATCAGCAGCAGAATCCCCCTGATTCAGAGATTGATGTTTGGCTCAAACAGTTTCCAGAAGCATGGGCAGAAACTGGAGGGATGGGATTAGCTAAGCACCGGCCAGCACTTTATATAGAAATAAAACCTGGGGCCAACCCTGTTCGAGTCCAACAGTACCCTATGTCTTTAGAGGCTCGGGTAGGAATAACTCCTCACATTTGCCGCCTCTTAGACCAGGGAGTGTTACGACCTTGCCGGTCAGCCTGGAACACTCCATTACTGCCGGTACGCAAGCCTCACACAGGAGACTATTGGCCAGTGCAAGATTTAAGAGGTTAACAAGCGGGTTATGGACATACACCCAACTGTGCCTAATCCTTATACCCTCCTGAGTACTCTTGACCTTGAAAAACAGTGGTATATGGTCTTGGATTTAAAAGATGCTTTCTTCAGTTTGCCTTTGGCCCCCAAAAGCCAAGAACTTTTTGCATTTGAATGGACTCACTCAGAAAAGGGCATTAATGGGCAACTGACCTGGACCCGACTGCCACAAGGATTTAAAAATTCACCCACACTATTTGATGAGGCCCTCCATGAGGATCTGTGTACAGACAAAAACACCCCGATTTGGCCCTTTTACAGTATGTTGATGATCTTTTAATAACGCACAGACTCATGAAGGGTGCATCCAGGGGACAAAGGACTTCCTACAAACCTTAGGAAAGCTGGGCTATCGAGCCTCGGCTAAGAAAGCACAGATCTGCAAGACTGAGGTAACATATTTAGGGTACCTACTGAAAGGAGGGCAAAGGTGGCTAACTGCTGCCCGCAAAGAGACAGTGCTCCGCATACCCAAGACCACAATCACGACAGGTGCGGGAAATTTGGGGACAGCTGGATTTTGCCGGCTGTGGATTCCCGGGTTTGCGGAACTAGCCAAGCCTTTGTACTTGGCTACTAAGGATCAGCAACCTTTTTCCTGGACAGAAGCTGAACAGGCTTTCCAACAAAAAGACAGCCTTCTTGTCTGCCACAGCCTTGGGACTCCCAGATGTTCTTAAACCCTTCCAGTTATTTGTGGATGAGAGTAAAGGGGTAGCTAAAGGAGTTCTGACTCAATACTTGGGTCCCTGGAGACGACCCATTGCTTATCTATCTAAAAAGCTGGACTCTGTGGCTGCTGGATGGCCTCCCTGCCTCCGAATGATGGCGGCCATGGCACTAATGGTAAAGGATGCAAATAAGTTGACCCTGGGACAGGAGTTACAGATTATAACACCTCACGCTATCAAGGGCATTCTTAAACAGCCCCCAGACCGATGGCTTAGTAATGCCCGACTCATTCATTATCCAGGACTATTGCTAAACCCTCTCAAGATTCTTTTCCAGCCTCCAACTGCCCTTAACCCAGCCTCGCTACTGCCCGATCCAGATCTGGAAGCCCCACTTCATGATTGTGCTGAGGTTTTGGCCCACGTGCATGGAGTAAGAGAGGATTTGCAAGATAAGCCTCTGTCAGATGCGGAGATTGTCTGGTTCACCGATGGAAGCAGCTTTAAACACCAAGGACAGAGGTATGCAGGGGCTGCAGTAATCTCAGAGACTGAAGTAATCTGGGCTGAGTCCCTGCCTGCAGGAACTTCAGCACAAAGAGCGGAATTGGTGGCTTTAACCCAAGCTTTAAGACTGGGTAAGGATAAAAGACTGACAGTTTATACAGACAGTCGGTATGCTTTTTGCCACCGCCCACATACACGGGGCAATATACAGAGAGAGGGGCCTCCTTACAGCAGAAGGAAAGACTATCAAAAATAAGGAGGAAATATTGGCACTCCTGGCTGCTCTTTGGGAACCAAAGAAACTGGCAATAGTCCATTGCCCAGGACACCAGAAACCTGTGGATCTAGTGTCCAGGGGCAATCATCTGGCTGACCAGACTGCCCGGGAGGCGGCTTTATCTTCAACTCCAGCTCTAGCCCTCCAACTCCCAGACCCAGGATCCAGAGTCTTACCACCGATCCCAGGGTATACGGAGGAAGACTTGCAATGGATTGAGAAACTACCTATGTTACAGCAACTTGATGGATGGTGGAGAGATTCCAGAAGTCACATAGTACTCCCAGAAAAATTAGGGATGAGGGTATTACAAAAAATTCACCATAGTGCTCATCTGGGAGCCAGAAAGATGCAAGACTTAATAAGACAAACTGGACTACGAATTAAGGAAGCAACCGTCAAAATTGATCAGATTATTTCAGGGTGCAGAGTATGTCAGCTAAATAATGTAGGGAGAAATCAGCAAAATTTAAGGGCAAGACAGCAAGGGGATAAGCCAGGACCCTATTGGGAGGTAGACTTTACTGAAGTAAAACCAGGGAAGTATGGATATAAGTATTTGTTAGTTTTTGTAGATACCTTCTCAGGATGGGTCGAGGCTTTCCCCACTAAAAGGGAAACTGCACAGATAGTGGCTAAGAAGATACTTGAGGACATTTTACCCAGGTATGGCTTTCCAGTAATGATAGGTTCAGACAATGGACCTGCATTTGTCTTGAAGATAAGTCAGGGACTGGCTTCCATACTTGGGGCAGATTGGAAATTACATTGTGCCTATAGACCCCAAAGTTCAGGACAGGTAGAGAGAATGAATAGAACATTAAAAGAGACCCTGACCAAACTGACTATGGAGACTGGCGCAAACTGGGTAGCTCTTCTCCCCTGTGCTCTGTTCAGGGTTTGAAACTCCCCTTGTAAATTAGGACTTACCCCCTATGAAATAATGTTTGGTAGACCTCCCCCCATAATACCCAATCTTAAAGAAAAACTTGTTAGAAAAGAAGAGGATGGTGATTTTGAATTTTTGTTTTCACTCCAAGCCCTGCAAAGGGCTCACCAAGAAGTCTGGCCCAAGCTGAGGGACCTGTACCAGACAGAGCCACCTCTGGTGCCTCATTGCTATAGACCAGGTGATTGGGTACTCGTGAAACACCACTGCCAAGAAAATCTGGAGCCACGATGGAAAGGACCCTTTCAGGTCATCCTGACAACACCCACTGCCCTCAAAGTAGTCGGAGTAGCTTCTTGGATCCATTACACCCATGCCAAGCCAGTGGATCCGTTTCCAGACTTCATAGAACCCTTGTCCAAAACAGCTTGGAAGATTGATTTGGACCAAAAGTAGCCCTTTAAAAATTAAGTTATGCCGCCAAAATCAATAATAGTTATGGGCAGTATTTGGATAGGGACTTTGTGTGGGTAAATACTCATAGTTGTGCATTTCCACCTAATGGTGTTAAAACGGAAAAGGGAGCAAAGTGAAGGAATTTTTCCCCTTGGCTGATAACCCTGTTTTTTGTTTTAGCTGGACCCTTAGGTCCTTGTGTGATTTTAACTAGATAGATCCAAGATTGGCTCTAAAAGTATCATGGGAAAGGGGGGAATGTTGTGCCAAGATTGTTCCATGTTCTGAGAATGACCCCCTCCCCCCTTGTTTAGGGCCCATGTACTTGAACCCCAGGTGGTAACAGCTTGGTGCTCAGTGGTTAGACACCTGAGCTCTGATTCAACCAGTGGTTTGAGTTAAAGAGCCAATCAGGTAATTGTACTTTTCCTATAAAAGCAGTGTAAAGTTCTTGCTCAGGGCCTTTTCAGCGTTGCCGCTGCTGGTATGTGGAGGCCGGAGTCTAGACTCGTAAATAAAACGACCCCTGCTCTTTAGCTTTGACTGTGGCTTCTGGTGGTCTTTTCCGGGTGCTAGGAATTCGGGTACAACACTGGGACTCAGGGCCTGAGCACTGTCCTTGGGCTTTCTCAAGGCTAGCACTCTACTACTTGAGCCACACTTCCTGGCTTTTCAGTGTGTGTATGGTACTGAGGAATCAAACCCAGGGTTTCAGGTATATTAATTAGGCCACCCTCCTGGTCCTAAAGAATCTTTCTCTTGTTGTTCTTTTCAGGTTGCTCTGCTGGCAACAAATTGTCTTTGTTTCATTTCCCTACACTCGGTTTCAACCCAGTGCCCTATGACTAAGTATGTTATCTACCATAGGCTTCACATCTAGTTTTTGTTTTTGCTTCATATGAGAATATTTTGATTTACACTTTATTACTGAAGAAGTTTTTGACTGGATATAGAGTTCAGAGTTCTTTCCTTTAAAATTTAAGATTCTGGGCCAGGAGTATGGCCTAGTGGTAGTAGTGCTTGCCTAGCATGCATGAAGCCCTGGATTTGATTCCTCGGTACCAAATATATAGAAAAAGGCAGAAGTGTAATGGTACCAATGTAAAGGGTATCAATGTAAGTGAATTAATGCACCTTCTATCTGGCAAATATCATGTAACCCTTTTATTAATTACAATAAAAAATATATTAAAAAAAAAGAAAAAGGCAGAAGTGGTGCTGTGGCTCAAGCGGTAGAGCTCTAGCCTTGAGAAAGCCCAAGGACAGTGCCCAGGCCCTGAGTTCAAACCCTAGGACTGGTAAAAACAAAAACAATTGAGAATCTTGTACCACTTTTTTTTTTTGCTTACAATATTTGGATGAGAAATCTCATCATTCAAATTGCTTTTTCCCTACAGTTCTTATCATTTTTTTTCTTCCTGTTTTTAGTTTTTAGATGTTTGATAGTTTTCAGTGTTGGAATGATTGGTTAGAGTGAAGGTCTTGGGCTCCATTCCTAGCACCATAAAAAACAAATACAGAAATAACTGAGAGGATTTAGTGGCTGGGAGCATGGATCGTGCAATCATGAGGTTCTGAGTTCAAAGTGTCACACTGGGGGCTGGGAGTTTGGCCTAGTGGTAAGAGTACTTGCCTAGCACGCACAAAAACTGGGTTCGATTCCTCAGTACCACACACAGAAAAAAACAGAAGTGGTATTATGGCTCAAGTGGTAGAGCTCTATCCTTGAGCAAGCCAAACACGGTGCTCAGATCCTGTGCTCAAACCCCAGGACTAGCCAAAAAAAAAGGCACACTATTTCTGAGTACCAGTGACTCAAGTATGTAATACTAGCTACACAGGAGATTGAGATCCTGAGAATCAACCAGAACAGAAAAATTCTAGAGACCTCATAATCAAAATAATCAAAATAATCTGCAAAGCTCTGGGTTTGAGTGGTAGATTACCAAGCAAAAAAGCCATCCAAGCTTAAGGCCCTGGTTTCAAACCTGGATACCCCCAAACAAAAAAACACACTGCTAAAAATGTTTGATGTGCCTCAGGTGTGTTTCTTTGAGTTTGTCTTGAAGTTTAACCAGCTTCTTGAATCTGTGGGTTCATTCTCATGTCAGGAAATTCTCAATCTTTATTGGCAATTATTCAGTCTTATACCTTTTTCTTTCTTCTAACTCCCTCAGATACCTGAGGTCCTGTTCCTTTTTTGTCAATTTATTCCCTTTATGTGTTTGAGACTATGAGACTAGTTCAGTTTTGTATATCTAACAACAAGTTCACTAATATATCCTTGTGTGTATATGGTGTGTGTGTGTGCACTGTACTAAGGCTTGAATGTCAGGCCTGGATACTGCCCTTTAGCTTTTTCACTCCATTCTGGTGCTATGCCATTTGAATCACAGCTCCAGTCTGGCTTTTGGGGGAGTTAACTGGAGATAAGAGTCTTCAGGACATTTTTACCTGTGCTTCCTTTGAATTTTGGTTCTTATATTTCATTCTTCTGAGTAGCTAGGATGATGGGCATGAGCCACCAGCACTGATATATATATATATATATATATACATACACGCATATGTATATATACATATGTATGTACAGTATATATGTGTATATATGTATATATTGTCCTTTCTGTACTGCTTTGAGCACATCTAGTGAGATTTTTTAAATTGTAATGTATAGAGGGGTTACAGTTACATTTGCCAGATAGTAGGTGCATTACTTCTCATATATTGATACCCCTTCTCATGTTTTTGGTCCCCATTTCCCTCTCCCCACCCATCCCAATCATCTTGTTTTCCCCCCTTTCTTTCCTATTTCAAATAAACAAATAAACATATATACAATATGCCAGGTAACAAAGTCAGATACTGTGCAATTTAGATCAACCAAAGGGCAAAAAAAGAGATGAGAAATAACATAGTACATTAAGAACAACAATCATAGGATATAAAGCTCTTGTTTCCATATCCTGGAGAGCCTTTCATTTAGCCTCATCATATATGGCCTTATATACCTAGGTTTTGAGCTGTTGTAATCCTTTGCTAGGAGAGTCCTAGATGTATACTAATTATTACAAATGAGGGAAACCATTGAGCGTATGTTCCTTTGGGTCTGGCTTACTTCACTTAATATAATTTTGTCCTTATTTCTGGATGTTTGTGTAAATGCCAACAAGTGGAATTGCTGGGTCCTAAGGGAGCTCTATGTTTAGTCTTTTGAGGAATCGTCATACTGCTTTCCATAGTGGTTGAATGAGTTTGCACTCCCACCAACAGTGTAATAGCTATAGTGAGTGTTTATATTTACTATACTTTTCCATTTTACAAGACATTTAAAAATTAATTGTTATTGTAAAAGTGATGTACAGAGGGTCACAGTTACATAAGTAGGTATAGAGTACATTTCTTTTTGGACAATGTCACTATTTTATTTTATTTTATTGTGGTAATGTCAAAGAGGAGTTACAGTTACATTTGTCAGGTAGTGGGTACATTACTTCTCACACATTGTTACCCTTTTTCATGTTTTTGTCCCCAATTCCCTCTCCCTACCCCCTCCCAATCACCTTGTAATTTTTTTGCCAGTCCTGAAACTCAGGGCCTGAATACTGTCTTTGGGCTTTCTCAAGACCAGAACTCTACCACTTGAGTCACAGTACCACTTCCAGCCTTTTCTGTTTGTGGTACTGAGGAATCAAACTTAGGTCTTCATGCATGCTAGGTAAGCACTCTACCACTAGGCTAAACTCTTGGCCCTGTCACCTTTCTGTTAGTTTTTTTGGTTGGTCATGGGATTTGAACTCTGGACCTGGGTGCTGTCCCTGAGCGCTTCAGCTCAAGGCTAGTGCTCCACCACTTGAGCCACAGCAACACTTCCAGTTTTCTAGTGGTTAATTGGAGATAAAAGTCTCAGGAACTTTCAGGCCTGGTCTGGCTTTGAACAGTGATCCTCAATTCTCACCCTCCTGAGTTGCAAGGATTACAGGCATGAGCTACTGGTGCCTGGCCTAATTTAAATTTCTTATTTACCTTTTTTTTTATATCTTTTATTTCTTTGCTGAAATCTTTTTTCCTCTTGTTCTAGCAGGTCCAGTTTTCTTCTGAGTCATTGTTATACATGCTGCTTGAAAATCCTTGTCATACAATTTCAATGTTTGTGTCATCTCAGTACAGCCATCTGTTAGTGGTTTATCTTCTTCTAGCTAAGATCTTCTTGAAGGGCCCAGAAATGTTATGGTAGAATACTTGCCTAGTATGCACAAATTCCTGCGTTTTCTCCCTAGTATTGCAAAACAAAACAAAAAACACAGCAAAGTAACAAAAAGAAAAACAGACTTCTTAGCCAGGCGTGGTAGTTCACAAATGTAGCCATAGCACTTAGGCTAGCCTGGGCTGCAGAGTGTACTCCAAACCAAACCAGGCAAACTTGATTCTTGGGCCTATGAATGACTTTTGATAAACTCATATACATTCTGTTTGGGGACTCTGGTTCATAGCTAGAGCTTATTTAGCAGGTCTCTTCTGCCAGTACAGAGGTGCCAAGAAAGCTGTGGCTGTCTTATATGGCAAATGGGAATGAAGGACCAAGGCCTTCACCGGTCACTGAAAACGAGATGTTGGAGGGTCCATTGCTGCATGCTGACGCCTCCAGCTGCCTATCTCTGGCCTCACCACAGTGCTGGGGAGGCAGGCAGGAAGAATACCTCATGTTAGTTTTGAGAGTGTACAAGTGGAGGCTCCCCAACCAGCCTCCAGCTGGGTGTCAGCCCTTGACCTACAAAGAACAGAATTCTTTTTCTTTTTGTCTGTATCAGGCATATCTGGGTTGCCAGCTTCTTTAATACCCACTTGAGGATGTAAGGAAAAAGGAAAATGCAAGGACACAATACATATTCTAACTAATGTGCTGACATCCTTAGGCATTAGTTTTTTTATTTCATCTTTCAGAACCCCTAGTAATTGTTCTATACATGAGGCTCAAGGGTTTATCAGTACTTAGCATTTATTCCATGGGTTCCCAGTGATGATGATGATAATGATGAAAAAGGAAAGGGAGGAGGAAGAGGAGAAAAAGGAGGAAGAGGAGGAAGAAGAAACAATATAGTGCTCAGCCTACTGGATAGCACATAGTAATCACACAGTAAACCATTGAGCTATGATGATTTCTTCAAATTGTTATAGGAAGTGGCACTGTGGCTCAAGTGGTAGAATGCTAGCCTTGAGCTATAGAGCTCAGGACAGTGCCCAGGCCCAGACTTCAAGTCCCATGATCAATTGACAAAAAAAAAAGTTCATTAAATTGTTTTTATAATGGTGATGCCCAGAGGGGTTACAGTTACATAAGTCAGGTAAAGAGTATGTATTTTTTTTTTTGAAAATGTCACCTTTTCCTTTACTGAAACTAGAGATCTGGTTGGCAAGTTGTATCTGCTCATGGATTAACAGCCGGTAGCCTTTCAAGGTTTTGTGCTATCTGACATATTCCAGGAAAGACTATTTCAGCTCCACTCCTGAATAGTTCATAGTTGAAACCAGGTCTTTCTTGGTACTTACTATCTGTGATTTCAATCCTCAGCGCTAAAACTAGGCACCTTTCTGCTGTATCGCAATTGTTCAGGGTGAGTGCAGCTCCCTACTGCCTCAGAATTCTCACATCTCACCTCAATTTCCCTTGTACATTAGGTGTTTTAGTATAACAGTATCAGTGTACAGATAAGAAAAGTTTGAAACTGTAAATAAAATAGCACTACTACTAAGTCAGCTATGTAAAACATTTTATTTTCTCTCTCTCTCTCTCTCTCTCTCTCTCTCTCTCTCTCTCTCTCTCTCTCTCTCTCTCTCTCTCTCTCTCTCTCTCTCTCTCTCTCTCTCTCTCTCTCTCCTTTCTTGCTTGCTTGCTTGCTTGCTTGCTTGCTTGCCAGTCCTGGGGCTTGAACTCAGGGCCTGGGCACTGTCCTTGAGTTTCTTTTGCTCAAGGCTAGCATGCTATCATTTGAGCCACAGTGCCCCTTATGGCTACATGCCCAGCTCTTTGGCCTTTTAAAAATCTCTATGAATTTGCCTATTGTAGGTACATCATGTAAGAGGAATCACACCATGTTTGTTTTGGTTTATTCTATTAAATATGCTTCAGAGATTCATTTTTGCTGTGTGATTTATCAGAGTTTTAGTCTCTTATATTTTTATTTCTCTATTGTTATTATAAAATTGATGTACAATAGGGTTACAGCTACATATGTCAGACAATGAGTCAGGTAATTGAATTTTATTCTTTTTTATGGGTGAGGAATGCTGAATTTTAGTTATGTTTTTATGTTTAGTCATAGAGAACATTTTGTGGACATGTAACCTTTTTTTTTTTTTGCCAGTCCTGGCACTTGAACTCAGGGCCTGAGCACTGTCCTTGGTTTTCTCAAGGCTAGAGCTCTACCATTTGAGCTACAGCACCATTTCTGGCTTATTATATGCATGTGGTAACGAGGAATCAAACCTGTGTCTTTGTGCATGCTAGGCAAGCACTCTACCACTAGGCTAAACTCCAGCCTCATGGACATGTAACTTTTTAAAAAATGTTCCTTTACTTTATGATAGTTAATTGTAGTTATATAACATTTCTCCTTAACTAATTGATTTAAGACAAGTCTTTTCTTCTGTCTCAAATTTATTGAAATCAAGTTAAAAAAAAAAAAAGGCCAGAAAGTTCTACTGAACATTGTGGAGGTGGGGGAATGGGTCATGGAGCTTGAACTTGGCCTAGACGCTGACCTTGAGCTCTTCAGCCCAAGGCTACTGTCCTACTCCTTCAACCACAGTGCCACTTCCCTGCTGAACTTTGTTGAGTCAGGCTTTATGCTCTTGGTTTTCATATCTGTAGTTACATTCTAGGTCAGCTGGGGCTGGCTGGTTTAGAACAGCCTCTGCTAGGGCTTGTATTCCAGATGGTCTCCCATCCTCTTGCAGGCTAGCCTGGGTTTGTTCATATCATAAGAGAGTGAGAAGAAGTGTGGTAGTTATCTTTAACTCTGAGCTTGAAACTATCCAACAGGTCACTTTGCATCAAAAGTAATTTGTAAGGCCACACTGGATTCAAAGGGTGTAGACAGAGTCCTACATTTGATGGTAGGAACTGAAAAATTATAGACTATATCCATGTCATACAGTGAAAAGGCCTATTGTGGCCAAGTTTTCAAATAGACTTCCATAATTTATTAAGCTAGAAAAACGTTCATTTTGTAGTCTCCAAATCAATCTAAAAATTCAGTATAATCTCTATCAAAATTTTAGCTGCTTATCCTCCCATCCCCCCCACCCCCTCACCCAAAAGAGACTATGAATCTGGGAGTGGAACTCAGTGGGAGTGCCTAACATGCACAAAGCTCTGTGTTTAACCCTCAGCACTATAAAGGCAACGACAGGCCAGGTCCCCTTGGCTGGTTCATGCCTACACTTCCAACTATTCGGGAGGCTGAAATCTGGGGATCATAATTCACAGCCAGCCCAGGCAGAAAAAGTCCTCTGAGATTCTTATCTCCAACTAATCACCAGAAAACCAGACGTGGTGCTGTGGCTCAAAGTGATAGAGCACTATCCTTGAGTGAAAAAGCTCAGGAATAGTGTCCAGACCCTGAGTTCAAGCCCCATGACCTACCCCCCCCCAAAAAAAAAGACAACAAAATTGGACATGCTGATTTTAAGATTTATATGGAATTTCAAAGGACCTAGGCTAGACATCCTGGAAATGTACAAAAATGGAGGACTTACATATCCAATATCAAAATGTATTATGAAGGAAAAGTAATTGGAACAGTAGAAGGATGGCATAAGGATGAAGCATAGAATTGAGATTCTAGAAATAAACTCATACCTATGATTAATTGAAATTTTGAGAAAGATACAAAGATAAACCAATGGCATTTTTATAATTGGTCCTAGGACAAGTGAACATTCTTATGTAAAAAGAAACTCTGAAACTTTTATCTCATCCTGTCAACAAAAGTTAACTCAAATGGGTCAAAAATCTAAAGGTAAGAGAGGAGAAACTCTAACACACTAGAAGGAAACCTGTGTTATATCTTTTTTTTTTTTTTTTTGCCAGTCCTGGGCTTCAGCTCAGGGTCTGAGCACTGTCCTTGGACTTTCTCAAGGCTAGAGCTCTACCACTTGAGCCTCAGCACCACTTCCAGCTTTTTTCTATGTATGTGGTACTGAGGAATCGAACCGGGGTCTTCATGCATGCTAGGCAAGCACTCTACCACTAGGCCAAACTCCCAGCCCGTGTTATATCTTTATACAATGGATTCTTAGATGTTACAGTCAAAAGCATAAGCAACACAAATTTAAAAATATAGGCCCTGTAAATATATTAAATCCAAATCTTTTAAAAAGCACTCACAAAACTGGGCACAGTGGCTCACGCCTATAATCCTAGCTACTCAGGAAGCTGAGATCTGAGGGTCAAGGTTCAAAACCAGCCTGGGCACAAAAGGACCTGAGATTCTTATCTCCAATTAACCTCTAGAAAATGGGAAGTGGGGCTTGGCTCAAGGATAGGGCAGTAGCCTTGAGCAGAAGAGCTCAGGAACAGTGCCCAGGCCGAATTCAAGTTCAAACCCCATGACCCACAAACAACAACAATAACAAAAACCACTCACAGCACATCAAAGGAGGCTTGATGATATCCACAAGACAATATGTTGGAAATGAACTTTACAACTTGGGAGGGGGTAGGGGGAGGGCAAATGGGGGATAAAAAGATGAAGCAGCAACGATCAAGAAGCAATGTATTCACTACCTTAAGAATGAAACTCTAACCCCTGTGTACATCACCCTGATAATAAAATTAAAAACAAAAACTAAAGGAAGCTTGAATAGCTATAATTTTTAAATTTAATTATTTGGTTTATGCTGACTTATTCTGTACATACATATTCAAAAAGGAAGAATGAATGATGGTCATTTCTGATTCTGGAGTCTTTCCCTGGATCCTGGAATTTCCCCTGGATTATAACAAAGTTCTGTTACATCATGTAGTGCTGCAGTATGACCCTAGAGCTCAATGAAGATCTTGTCATAGTTACAGGACAGCCAACATTGTAAAGTGAATATAGGGTCAGCGTTAGTGAAGTAATCACATTGTGAATAAATAATTAGGCATTATTCTTTTCTGGAATGAGGTTTATTGCCCAGGAATTGTGCCTGTTTAAACTTAAACGGGGCTAGGATGTGGCTAAGCACAAACTCAAACGATAAAACAACATATAAAAAATAGAATTTGTTCTTTTCTATATTTACATTTACGATCATAAAGATCAATCGAGCTATTTCCATCTTGAAGAAAAAGAGCTTTGTTTGCAATGTGGTTATTATTCTCCTGTGCCTTATGTTAGCTAGTATCCATGTCTTGGGACACCTCTGAGCTTCCCTATGCCATTCACACTAAAGGAAGATGGTGCAAGTGTTTTCCTCCTTCAGGGAGAGATAGCATACTCACAGAAGCACAGCGATGGCTCATGCTGGGGTCTATAATCTGCTAACCTTTTCAGGTTTGGGGTGTTTTTTTTTTTTCCTTTCTTTGCTGCTTTTCATTTGAGCTTGCCCAATTCCCTTTCTAAGAGACTTAATAAGTTAAACACAGGTCATCCCTTGAAATTTACCAGGTCCTAGTCCTCTCTTAGTCTTGCAGGCTCTCATCATCCCTGGATATCACTTCCTATTAAGCTAATCCATCTCATTTCCCTTCTCCCCCAGACAAGGAGCCTTGAAGGAGCCTTTCATTTCGCATCAGCCTTATTTGTTGAGGTAGAAGGGGGGAGCTTGCTGGCGTCAGTTAGTCTTTCTTATTATCATGGTATGTGTCAGATACACCAACAGCATATCCTAAAAGTGTTTGATTGACTGAAAGAAGTTTATTTGATGTGACTATAATCTAGGGCATTGCTATGTTTTTTATTCTAGACATTTAAAGATGATATTATTAAAAGACAGCGGCTGGGAGTGGTGCCGTACACCTGTAATTCCAGCTATGCAGGAGGCATAGAAGATTGCAGTCAAAGGCCAGACTCAGGAAAACAATGTGAGACCCTATCTGATAAAAAATTAAAGCAAGGCTAGGATGTAGCTCAAGTGGTAGTGTGTCTGCCTACTAAGCCTAGTCTGCCTCTTAGTTCAAGTCCCAGTACCACCACAAAAAAATGTAGGGAATATCCCTAAGTTTAACATAGCTGTATTAGTGATAACTTTCACTCCCCTCTAGCAAAAGGACAAAGAAAGAAAAGTGATAAATAAGAGGGACCTGAACTGAGTCAATCAACAATGTCACCATTCTTACATATCTTGGAGCTTACATAAATAAGCCTTGTTTTAATAATTGTCTGCTCCATGTAAGGAGTTAGCCCTGCACAAGGATGTACGTATGGATCTTACACAATTGTGGACCAGCATTGGACTGGGGCACAATGAATGCAGAAAGGATTCTAAGCAAAGTTAGATCTAAATCTATAAATGTAGATGAAGATCCTTCCTTTTTCATCCTTGCTTTCCCTCCCCCTCCTTTCTTTCTTTCTTTTCTTTCTTTCTTGCTTGCTTGCTTGCTTTCTTTCTTCTCTTTCTTCTTTCTTCCCTCTCTTTCTCTTGTTATTTCTTTCTCTGGGTCACCTTTCTTTTCCTTTTCTGTACTAGGGTTTGAAGTGAGGGCCTCTCACTTGCCAGGCAGGTGTTCTGATAGCTGAGCCATTCCTCTAGTCCCACATTTCTGTTTATTAAGAGAAAAGCTTCATCCTTACAGACAGCATTGAAGTCTATAATTCTGTAATTGAGAGTAGTGTTTAGCCAAGTTTGCAGCAGGGGCTCACATTTGTCATCCTCGCTCCTTAGGAGGCAGAGATCATAAAGATCACAGTAAGAGGTCATCCAGGCACAAAAAGATAGTGAGACCTCCATTTCAATAAACAATGTAGATATGCTGGCAAATGTCTGTAATCTCAGCTATGCATGAGGCATAAATAGAAGCTCACAATCTGAGGCTGGCCAGTACAAAAAGTGAGAGGCATACTTGAAAAATAGCTAAAGCAAAACCGGTTAGGTAGCATGGTTCAAGTGTCTAGCAAGCACAGAACCCCAAGTTCAACTTCCAATACTGCCCCAAATAAAATACAAGCCAAATCAGAGTTGGGTGTGGTGGGCGTGTTTATAATCTCAGTATTCAGGAGGCTGAGTCAGGCTTGCTGGTTTGAAGCCAGTCTGGGCTACATGGAGAGGCTATGTCTCCAAAATAAATAGAATAACAAATAACCAAGTTTGGTCCTATTTTTCAAATCTTCCTCCAAATATGAGCTACAAGAGGAAAAAAATATGGCAACAGTCTCCTAGATGATAAACATGAGATAAATCTCAGTTTCTGTAATTATTTAACATGGGTCCATCAGAACAATCTCTTCTGGGCCATGGATTTTTACCAGTCCAGGTGTCCAGTATTTCCTGGGACTGCTTTACTGACCAGTCCCTTTTTCCTTTCCTCTGTGACCCTCCTAAGCAATTTGGAAACAAATTTGCTGCCCAATGGCAGCAAAGGAAGGCTTCTTTCTTATTCAAGGAATTAGTGTACATTATGGAAGGCCAAATTCTTCAGGAGTGAATCTACCTGGAGAGGGAAATTGCAGGCACCAGAAGAGAAGAATCTGGCATGAGATACTGCAGTCAAGGATTCCTTTTGGTGCCCTTTAAATATTGCTATGAGTCTTGCTTTTGGGAAGCAGCTTAGGGATGGGACCTTTTTGCCCTGGCCCTGCAGAAAGACAAGCAAAGGCTAGCCCACCAGGCTGGCCAGTGTGGACTTGCAAGGTTTATTCTCCACCCCACATCATTCTGCACTGAGACAATTCACTTCCCTGCTCAACTGGGATGATTGTGTTTCACAGTTTCACAGTCTTGAGACACAATGTTGGTTTTCCTGTTTCAGGAAGGAGGAGAGTGCTGATCTCAAGTTGTTTTGCTCTGTTTGTAACCATAGCTACCCTGATGACTTAGGAACAGTAATTCCAAATCACTTTCTCCTGTTTCTGGATCCCTGCTCCCTCTTGTGGCTCAGGGAATGTAAGATGCACAAGATAGAGAAGACTTTCTAGCAATTTCTAGCTCATTACAAAGAACCTTGGGCTCTGGTAGATGATAAATGATTGATAAGTTTTCATCAATGTAAAGACCCAATCTAAGTTATCTAATCAAGAATTACACATGTATAAAGGTGCAGTATGTACTTAAAGAAAGAAAAATCTGGCTTATTTAAAGCATCCTCAAAATAATAACACGTAGCTGGCGCAATGGCTTAAACCTGTAATCCTAGCTACACAGGAGGCTGAGATCTGAGGATCAAGATTCAAAGCCAGCTCAGGCAGAAAAGGACCTGAGATTCCTATCTCCAAATAACCTCTAGAAAACAGGAAGTGGGGCTTGGCTCAAAGGTAGGATGGTAGCCTTGAGCTGAAGAGCTCAGAGTCAGCACCTAGGTCCAGGGGTAGGGTTATAACCTTGTGCTGAAGAGCTCAGGGACAGTGCCCAGGCCAAGTTCAAGCCTCATAACCTACAAAAAAAAAGCAACAACATGTTACTTATGCATAATATTCCAGGCACTACTAAGAACATGTAAAGAATTAAGAAACCATACTAAGGGCCAGGAGTGTAGCATAGTGTAGAGTGCTTGCTCAGCATGCATGAAGCTCTGGGTTCAATTCCTCAGTACCACATACAGAGAAAAAGCCAGAAGTGTGCTGTGGCTTAAGTTGTGGGGTGCTAGCCTTGAAAATGCTCAAGGACAGTGCCCATGCTCTGAGTTCAGCTCCAGGACTGGCAAAAAAGAGAGGGGGTGGGGGAGGGAGGAAGGAAGGAAGAAAAAAACTTTACTGAGAAGTCTAACCAAGGAAATAAAAGACCACTATAATGAAAACACCACCATCTTGAAAAAAGAAACTGAAGAAGACACAAGAAGGTAGATAGACTGGCGGGATTGATGTCAATGAAATCTCATTATTATTAAAGGCAATCTACAATGCAATACCCATAAAAAATTCCAATGTCATTACACATGCAGACAGATAGAAAAATGAATCCTAAAATTCATGTGGAAGTATAAAAAGGTCTACTAAGGTTTGAATTCAAGACAGAATTTGCCGCCAGAATTTCTATTCCCTGAGCCCCAACTGGTCAACTCACAATAGCCTCTGAGGAACACCAGGTGTTCCTCCAAAAAGTTAATAGACCAATTTAAGTAGATAGCTGGCCCCATGATTTTCTGCCCTAATTGACTCCCCTGGATTCCTTTCAAAGGGAAGGTGCGTGAGAGATGGTGTGAATGAAAGTCCCCTAGCTCACAGGTATGGCAAAACTTATTTTCTCTGGAAGCTTTCTTGTTTACCCAAAATGCCCCTGTCCCTGTGAAGCAAGATACTTTGATTGATTGAAAGAACAAATGTACTTTTGAAAATTGTTGTAGACAAAGATAATTAAGATGTTTTTTCTTCCTTGATCTATCTATCTATCTATATTATTTTTTGTTGGTCATGGGGCTTGAACTCTGGGTCTGGGCGTTGTCCCTGAGCTCTTCAATGCAAGGTTAGTGCTCTACCATTTGAGCCATAGTGTCACTTCCAGTATTCCAGTGGTTAATTGGAGATAAGAGTCATAAAGACACTGATGCCCAGGCTGACTTTGAACCTCAATCCTCAGATCTCAGCCTCCTGAGTAGATAGGATTCCAGGCATGAGCCACCAGCACCTGGCTTGATCTTTATTTTTAAATGCAACTGAGAGTACTTTATTTAAATCATGTAATCTAAATCCAAAATTTGGTAAATTTCTTTCAAATTAAGAAAAAAGAAGTAGGGCAAGTATTTTATACAAGAGATCTTTTTCAAGTTGGAGAGATAAAGTAATAAGGACACATGGTTTTTTTTTTGTTTTTTTTTTTTAAAGTTGAGCTGGGGCCGGGAGTGGTGGCTCACTCCTGTAATCATGCCTAGCTACTCAGGAGGCTGAGGTCTGAGGACTGAGGTTCAAAGCCAGCCCAGACACTAGAGTTCCTGAGACTCTTATCTCCAATTAACCACCAGAAAACCAGACATGGTGTTGTAGCTCAAGGGGTAGGGCAGTAGCCTTGAGGTAAAAAGCTCAGGGACCACACCTAGGCACAGAGTTCAAGTCCCATGACTGACCAAAAAAAAAAAAGTGTCTCAGAGACAATGTCCAGGCCCTGAGTTCAAGCCCCAGAAATGGAAAAGAAAAAAAAAGTTAAAGGAAAGAGAAAATGATTTTGAGTGAAAAAGATTTTGAAAAGTTGGCTTTGCCCTAAAAAGTATTCAAAATTGGAAAAAGTAAGCAAGGACAAAAAAAACCTAGAAGGCTAAACAAAATGTTATAATAGAGTAAATGAGAAGTATTTTAAAGATGAGGTTATTAGAATTTTATGTATGTGATCATTTGAGTACAATTTAAAAACTACCAAAAACTACCTCAAAGTGTCTATATTCATTTATTTATTTTTTGCCATTCCTAGGCTTGAGCTCAGGGCCTTAGCACTGTCCTTGAACTTTCTCAATTCTAGAGCTCTACCACTTGAGACTCAGCGACACTTCTGGCTTTTTTCTATGTATGTGGTACCGAGGAATTGAACCTGGGCCTTTGTTCATGCTAAGCAAGCACTCTACCACTAGGCCAAACTTCTGACCCAAGGGTCTGTATTTAATGCACCCTTACAATATCCATTTTCTGGTCTTAAAATGTTTTACTCTTAGTAATATTTACAAAAAATTAACTTAAAAACAAAAGGCTTTGTTTTATAGAGAAAAATTTGTCTTACTCTTTTATTAGTTCTCTACTTAAAATTGAGTTGTAATTCAGGTCATTTAATGACTATCCTAAGTAGGTAAGCTATTTGTCTATACTTCATTTAAATGTTATGCACTTGATAGAAAAGTTTACTGGAGGAAATGGACAGTTTATACTGTTCACTAAATTGAATAGAAATTTAGTTTAATGGTCATTGTATATATAACATATGCTTGTCTAATGAAAAAAATAGTCCTTGGATTTACTAGTACTGTTTGTTCTAACTTGGAAGGGAGCTAAAAGTTCTCATTTGTGTGAGTAACTTGTAAACAAAGAGTTTTAAGTTTTACTCCAAAGGAAAGCCTAGGTTAATGGGAGACATGTGTGTGACCTCTGTTAGGGTTGTTACTGGTTCCTGTGTGTGTTAAAATGTGTTTGGGTCCCTCAATGCCAATCTCAGAACAAAACCTTACTAAACCTGCAATATTTAAATTAATAATGTGTATATGTTTCTAATTTTAACAGGAAACTTGATAGTGCTGCTCCGGTGGTGTCAATCAAAATTAGTACTCACTCCTCAATGTCACATGCAATGAAGGAAACAAGAAGACATCATTCCCCCCCATGTTTAACCTGTTCTAAGGTTTTATAATTGATTCGATCTTTCTCAAAGGTATTTATTATCAAACTCATGAAAAGCAACACTACCAAATATTTGTTTTTTCACTACTGAAATCTTGATATACTACTGTTATTTGGTACTTTTACAAAGTATACTAGTAAATATGAAGTTAAAATTATCCAAGAAGACTATAAAAAAAACTGTTCTCTCTAGCCTTATGTAGTGTATCAAAACCTAAACCTGTAATTTTACAACAAAAACTATCTTAAAAAAGTTAAGGCCCTTTATTTAATCACTGTGTAGCTGTACTTTAGTATGCAGATGATCTTAATTTCTTGTCCAGCAGGATTGAGTTTTCATAAAGAGTAAAGATTGCCTGAGAAATTTTACTACTTATAAGTCACATTATAACTCTAAGGAAATATGCCCGCCCCCCCTTCCCACATACACACACATATAAACACATACACAGACTTTCCTGGTTGGCTTTGAACTGCGATCCTCATGTAACAACCTCATGAGATTCTAGGACTATAGGCATGAGCCCCCAGTGCCTGGCAGGAAATTGTTTTGAATTCTAATATGGGCCACTTTAAGAGAAAAAGCTGAAAGCCAGGCACTGGTGGCTCACGCCTGTAATCCTAGTTACTCGGAAGGCTGAGATCTGAGAATCAAGATTCAAAGCCAGCCCAGGCACTAATGTGAGACTCTTTATCTCCAATTAACGGCAAGAACAAGAGAAGTGGTGGTGTGGCTCAAGTGATGGAATGCTAGCCTTGCGCTCAAGAGCTCAGGGACTACAATGCCCAGGCCCAGAATTCAAGCCCCACAACCAGCAGCAATAACAACAACAACAAAAGCTGAAAAGCTAATGGAAATGGCTGGGTTCTATAGAATGTTACTTTCCTCATATTGGGGTAAAGCAAGCATCTGTGTGAAACTTGGGACCTGATAACACCTGGTGGAACTAATAAGCCTAGCAAAACGTAACAGGTTGCTGGTATCTAAGGTTCTAGCCCTTGGAATTCAAGTTTTAGCTGTCTTCCACCAGTTCTGTTGCTTTAAGGCAGAGAACGACATTGAAGTTCTAATTCCGGCTTCATTTTCAAAACCATTAGGTTCAGTCACATTTGGATTTATATTTATTTCTCTTGAGCTCTTAGAGAAGGAAAAGCCAGATTCATCAAGGAGTAAAATAATTCCTGGGAGTTAAAACCTTATTAAAGGACTCAAAATCAAACTCTTCCCTCCACAAGAGAAATGAAACTTGTCCAGAAAAGGTGGCTGTGATCTGTCCTCCTGTCTAGAGAACAAATGGATAACAAAGCTTCCATTTTCACTCTAGCTCGCAGTCTAGAATGTAGTTTCTGTTCCTGAGAGGTAGTAGATTCAGTATATCAAACCTATTAAAATCCCTTCCAGTTTTATAATTTATTTTCAAGTTGTGTTTACTCCTAAAGTTGTATTTTACTCCCTTGAAAAAGGAAAGGTTTTTACTTATTTCTCTGACTTCATTTTAAACAAAAATAAACCAAAAACAAAGTTTTTGCATTGTTCCAGGTCTTTATCTGGTCTTGGTCATGGCAACTAGCAACTAATTGTCCTGTCAACTAAATTTCCCACATCACTTGCTAAATGAGATAGGGAAATAACTTTTGGTTCCCTTTGTTCAGGCAGGACTAACAGTCCATTCTCAGTAGGAAGTAGTTACAGAAGCAACTCCCAGCTCCCTTCATTCCTTTTAAGATGAAAAGGGACCAGAAGTCCTTTAAAGGGAGATGAAGCAAGACAGATAGGTGAGGGGACAGAGATATGATACTATATCTAGCAAAAATTAAAAAGACAAAGGAACAGGGAAATGGTGCTATTTCTTTTTTAAATTTTTTTATTGAGGTAATGTATAGAGGGGTTGCAGTTACATTCGCCAGATAGTAACAAACATTGATATCCCTTCTCATGTTTTTGTCCCCATTTCCCTCCCCTCCCCCTCTCCCAATCATCTTATTTTCCTTCCTTCCATTTCCTATTTCAAATAAACAAACGTGTATACAATATACCAGAAAACAAGGTAAAATACTGTAGCGATATGAGATTAAGGGGCAACAAAAGAGAAGAGAAATAACATAGTACATTAAGAACAATAATCACACAAGATAAAGCTTTTGTTTCCATATCCTGGAGATCCTTTCATTTAGTCTCATTCTATATGACCTTATGTAGGTTTTGTGCTATTGTAATCTTCTGCTAAGAGAGTCCTAGGTGTGTAGTAATTATTATAAATGAGGGAAACCATGGAGCCTAAGTTCCTTTGGGTCTGGCTTACCTCACTTAATATGATTTTTTCCAAGTCTTTCCAGGAAATGATACTATTTCTAATAAAAATCAAAAGACCCAGATTTAGAAGTTGAAACTTAAATGCAAGTGAAAAAGCCTGTGAGCTCTCCTATATTAAAATGTGCTCTGGATGAGACTCAACATTTGAACAGCAACAGCTCAGACTTGGGTTCGTCAGTCCACATAGGGCTAAAGCCAAACTAAAGGAAAATGTTGGCATACTCGGTGAAAAATGACTTTGGAGTTGTCAACTTGGGAATCCCAAAGTAAAATTAAAAATAAAATGAAGTAATTCCCTGTTTAACTGAAGAAATAAATCAACCAGTGCACAAAGCTATTTTTTTTCCCCCAGTCCTGGGGCTTGAACTCAGGGCCTGAGCACTGTCCTTGGACACATTTTGCTCAAGGCTGGCACTCTCTCACTTGAGCCATAGTGCCACTTCTGGCTTTTTCCATGTATGTGGTACCAAGGAATCGAACCCAGGGCTTTGTGCATGCTAGGTGAGCTCTCTACTACTAGGCAATGCTCCTGGCCTACAAAGCTATTCTTAAACTTTTCACATTTTTGTGTGTCAATACTAAGGCACAGTACTTAGTATTAACAGGGCCAGGGAACTTTCTAATGGAACCTAATGTGTCCCAGAGCTCATGTTCCCTGATCCCCAATTGACTTCTCTGGATCCTTTTCCAAAAGGAAGCTGCCTGAGAGCTGATGTGAAATGAAACTGCAAAGATCTAAAGATTCTTCACTTTTCTAGTTCACAGGTATGGCAAAACTTTTTTTTCCCTCTGGATGCTTTCTTGTTTACCCCTGTCCATGTGAAGCAAGATAATTTGATTGATTGAGAAACAAATATACTTTTGAAAATGGTTGAAGAAAACGATAATTTGACATTTTCTCCCTGACTTCTACTTTAAAGTGCAGCTGAATATATATATATATATATATATATATATATATATATATATTTTTTTTTTTTTGTAGGTCATAGTGCTTGAACTCTGAGCCTGGGTGCTGTCCCTGAGCTCTTCAGCTCAAGGTTACCACCCTACCTTTGAGCCAAGCCCTGCTTCCTATTTTCTAGGAGTTAATTGAAGAGTCTCAGGTCCTTTTGTGCCCGGGCTGGCTTTGAACCTTGATCCTCAGATCTCAGTCTCCTGAGTAGCTAGGATTACAGGTGTGAGCCACCATGCCTGGCCTAGGTGTATTTTTTTTTATTTATACAATGTAATCTAAATTCAAAATGTGGTAAAATTCTTTCAAATTAAGCAAAAAGAATAGTCTAAAAACAGTATTTTACACAAGGAGACCTTTCTGAAGTTGGAGAAATACAGAAAAGATATAAGGACCCATGACTTAAAAAGAAAGTGAAGGAAGGAAGTGACACTATGGCTCAAGTGGTAGAGCGCTAGCCTTGAGGGACAGTGCCCAGGCCCAGAGTTCAAGCCCCACAACTGACTAAAAAACAAAGTAAAGGAAAAAAAAAACGTTTTTGGAGGAAAAAATTTTTGCAAGGTTAGCTTTGTCCTAAAAAGAGTATTTCAAATTGGAAAAGGTAATCAAGCAAAGAAACCAGAAGGCTAAAAATTGTTGTAGAGGAACAGGGAGTTTGGCCTAGTGGTAAAGTGCCCACCCAGTATGCACGAAGTCCAGGGTTCAATTCCTCGGTACCACATACATACAAAAAGCCAGAAGTGGTGCTGTGGCTCAAATGGTAGAGCTCTAGCCTTGAGAAAGCCCAAGGACAGTGCTCAGGTTCTGACTTCAAGCCCGGGACTGTCCAAAAAAAAAAAAAACAACCCCAAAATAGTAGAGTATGAGTAAATTAAAGAGATGGTTATGAAAGGATTGTGTACATGATTAAGTTAGGTAATTTAAAACTACCAAAATTATCTAAAATTCAGTGCACTAATTTTACAACATTTATTTCTTTTGCCCTAAGATGTTTTACTCTTTGTAAACAATTAAAAAAAGGTTTTGTCAAGAAAAACTTGTTTGCTGTAATTTTCACAGGTTTTTAACTAATGAAAATTGAATTCTATTTAATATTAAGATTATTTAAATGGTTTATAGGCATCATATTAAATTATAATAAGAAATATATTAAGTAGGGAAGTTATATGTTTAAATCTCAAATACATGCACAATTTTACTTGGTGTAAGAGTTTACTGGTGACCAGGTGCTGCTGACTCATCCCCTGTAATCCTAGATACTCAAGAGGTTGAGATGTGAGGATCATGGTTCAAAGTCAGCTTAAATAGAAAAGCCCATGAGACTTTTCAATACACTGCCAAAAAGTGACTCAAGTGGTAGAGCGAAGCTCAGGAACAGTACCTAGAATTCAAGCCCCAGAATTCATTCTCTCTCTCTCTTTTTCTCTGTCTCTCTCTCTGTCTCTCTCTCACACATGCGCACACACACAAATATACTGGAGGAAAAATGAATACAGTTTATACAATGATCACTAAATTGAATAGACATTAAATGTAATGGACATTATACACAGGGAGATGTACTTGTCTAAGAATAAAAGTTTTTCTGTTCACTAGCACTGTTTGTTCTAACTTGGAAGGGAGCTAAAAGTTCTCATTTGTGTGAGTAATTTGTAAACAAAGATTTAAAATTTTATCCCAAAGTTAGTCAAAGCCTAGTTTAACAGGAGACATCTGTAGGACCTGGTTCCCGTGTGTATTAAATGTGTTTGGGTTCTTCAATGTCTACCTCAGAACAAACATTACTAAGTCTTGAGATAGCTAAATGAGTGATGGGTACACGGGTTTCTATTTTTTTTTTTTATCAATTTAAATTTTATTGTTTGGGGGCCGGGAGTTTGGCCTAGTGGTAGAGTGCTTGCCTAGCATGCATGAAGACCTGGGTTCAATTCCTCGGTACCCCACATACATAGCAAAAAGCCAGAAGTGGTGCTGAGGCTCAAGTGGTAGAGTGCTAGTCTTGAGAAAGTCCAAGGACAGTGCTCAGGCCCTGAGCTCAAGCCCAGGACTGGCAAAAAAAACCAAACAAACAAACAAAAAATAAATTTTATTGTAAAAGTGATGAACAGAGGGGTTAGAGTTACATAAATAAGGTGTAACAAGTACATTTTTGAAGAGTTACCCACCTCTCATTTTATCCCACTTTTCCCCCTCCTGACCTCCCTCCTCCCCAAGTTGTAAAGTTTGCCTCCAACATAGTGTTCAGTGAATATCACTGCTAAATTGGTTCAGCCTTTGTCTCATTGTTACAGGTTTCTAACTTTAACAGAAAGCTTTATAGTGCTGGTCCAATGGTATTCATTAAAATTAGTAATCTAAAGTGCTACATGCAACAGAAAAGACAAGACTACATATACCTTTTTTTTTTTTTTTTTTTTTTTTTTTTGCCAGTCCTGGGCTTGAGCTCAGGGCCTGAGCTCTGTCCTTGGACTTTCTCAAGGCTAGAGCTCTACCACTTGAGCCTCAGCACCACTTCCGGCTTTTTATTTTTCTATGTATGTGGTATCGAGGAATCGAACCTGGGTCTTTGTGCATGCTAGGTAAGCACTCTACCACTAGGCCAAACTCCCAGCCCCTACATATACCATTTTTCAAAATTTAACCATGTATATTTTAAGGTTTTGTAAATAGTTGAAATTCTTCTCAAAGGCATTTATTACCAAAGTAATAAAAACACTACTGTTAATTGTTTTTCTTTTTTATTATAAAAGTGATATGCAGAAGAGTTAATAGTTTCATAAGTCAGATAAAGCATACCTTTCTTTTTCAACAATGTCTTCCCTTCCCTCAAGTTTTTATAAAACCAGTAAGGTTTAATAGCTGAAAAACAGCATGTATCATGAAATATAAGGTTAGCATTATCCGAGTAGAGTTCTTTTTTTAAAGATGATTATGTTATTTCTAAATTTATATAGTGTTTTGTCCAAACTTAGTAATTTTCAAAATGTAAGGTCCATTATGAGCAGTATAGCCTCACTCCAACATACAGATGACCTTAATTTCTTGTGTTCTGTATGATCAAGAGTTTCCACAAATATACAAATTTGCTAGGTGGAGATTGGAGGTTTGGAGAGTCTCTTTAAAATCATTCACTCCTTCTAACCTTTTAATTGAGTAATCAGTCCTTCTAACTTTTAACTGTTTTCTGGTGGTTAATTGGAGATAAGAGTCTCACAGTCCTCTGTGCCTGGGATTGGCTTTGAACTCTGATCCTTAGATCTCAGCCTCCTGAGCAGCTAGGATTATAGATGTGAACCACCAGAACCTGGATCCTTTTAAGAATAAAAAGTGGGGTGAAGAGCATGATTATCTTCTGTAACAGGACTGTTGACCCTGGACAAAGGGAACCAAAAGTCATTCCCCTATTTAATTTAGGAGGTGACATGGGTAATTTGGTTGACAGGACAATTAGTTGACAGGTTGCCATGAATCAGACTGAAAAAGATTTAGACCAGAAGACATCAAGGGTTTTTGTTGATCTTTTGGTTTGGTTTGGTTTTGTATGTTGTTTTTTGTTCAAAGAGAAGTCCAGGAGATAAGGAAAAGACCTTTCCCTTTCCAGGGAGAACAGACATTTAGGAGTAGGCAGAATTTTTTTTCTTGAAGGAATTTTACAAGTCTGTAAGATTAAGATATTGAATCTACCTCCCATTTACAGGAACGGCATTCTGGATTCACAGAGATGGACATTTATATGCACCTGTCCTCTATTTTAGATGAAATATCCAAGTCACAGCTACCCTTTCTGGTTAAGGTTTCAATTTTCTCCAATTTTAAATCTTTTAAGAAAAAAGTTTTAACTCCCAGTAATAAGATTTGTTTACTCCTTGATGATCAAGAAGAAGAAAAATCAGGGGAAATACATATAAATCCAAATATGAGAGTACCCAATAGTTTTGAAAAAGAAGCTAGAATGAGAACCTTAATGACATGCTCTGTCTAAAAGCTACAACCGAATGTGAAAGCCTTAGCTAAAAGCTGAAAATGAACATGGGAACCAGTTGCAGTAGGCCTGGCAATTCACCATTGAGGAGAGCTTTAAAAAGTTGGTCCTTGAGGGGCCAGAAGTGTGGCCTAGTGGTAGATTGCTTGCCTACCTCGCACAAAGCCCTAGGTTTGATTACTTGGTACCACATACACAGATAAAAGCAGTGCTGTGGCCCAAGTGGTAGAGTGATAGCCTTGAGAAAGCCCAAGGACACTGCCCAGGCCTTGAGTTCTAGGCCCAGGAGTGGCCAAAAAAAGAGTTGGTACTTGAAAGAAGGGAGATTACAAAAAAAAATGTCAATTTATTATCATACCATTTGGCCTGAATATAAATTGTACAATTAAAATTCTTGGCTGAAAGTGTATTAGCTTTCAGTTTAATACTATTCTCTATGCATGTGTAGTTTGTAAGAGGTAGAAAATATTGGTCTTAAATTATCCATGTGCATACAGATAACTCTGATCACATCAATGACATATTCCAAAGAAAAACCTTGATGTTTTCCCAAGAATCCTAGGAAATATGTAGACTGCTTTGTTGCTACTACTTTTGAGAAAATGGGAAAGACTTGTATGTATATTTTCCATTGTTAGTACTCTAGAAGAGATATGTAACATTTGGACAAAACTATGGTAATGAGCTTCATGTCACGGAATAAAGCAAACCAATGAGAAATGTTATTTCCAATGAAGAACAACATTGAAACTATCAAGTAGGGAATGCCCATATACATTTTTTAAATTTGCTATTAATTTTCCCTTTGTTCTTTCCTTGTTTCCCCCTCTCTCCTTCCCTCCCTCCCTCCCCCTTCCTCCCTTCCTCCCTTCCTCCCTTCCTCCCTTCCTCCCTTCCTCCCTTCCTCCCTTCCTTCCTCCTTTCCTTCCTCCCTTCCTCCCTTCCTCCCTTCCTCCCTTCCTCCCTTCCTCCCTTCCTCCCTTCCTCCCTTCCTCCCTTCCTCCCTTCCTCCCTTCCTTCCTTCCTTCCTTCCTTCCTTCCTTCTTTTCTTCCTCTTTTTGTTGGTTATGGGACTTGAACTCTGAGCTTGGGCACTGTCCCCAAGCTCTTCAGCTCAAGACTAGTGCTCTAGCCTTATCACTTAAGCCACAGTGCCTCTTCTGGCACTGTGGTTTTCTGGTGGTTCATTGGAGACTGTGGTTCAGGGACTTAGGTGCCTGGGCTGGCTTTGAACCTGGCTCCTTAGATCTTAGCCCCCTGAGTAGCTAGGATTACAGGTTGAGCCACTAGCCCCTGGCTTGCTTAATTTCTTATTTGAGAGAATATGCTAACCAATACAGAGAGCTGTTTCTAGGATGACTAAGAGACCCTGACAAAAATATAGTCATGATCAGAGCCTGGATTCAATACAAACAACACTACTGGGACATCATTTAATAATGCATCCATGCCCAATTGTAGTAAGCCACAGAAAGAAAACATGGATGCCTAAAACCCACTAGAAAAATTAGCCCATTTTTGTCTCTTCAAATTTTCAAAATCTGAGACTTAGTAAAAGAAAAAAGTTAAAGAGAGTCCAGTTATAGGCCTGGAAGCAAGCCCATTTTTTTGTTACATAAAAAGCTCTCAAGTATTGGCTATGAATGGGAAATTTCCCACTAAGGGAAAGCTCCTTGGAGGAATAATCTGGGTTAACTCTGAGCAAGAAGTGTTTTCAGTAACCCAAAGGAAAAAACGATATCAATGTGAAAACCAGGACATGAAAAGCCAAATGCCCTAAGAAGGGGCCTATTGTTATCCAGGGTAATACTCCCCTTCTAGGAGGGAAAACACTGAATGAAATCCCTTCTCCAGAGAGCTTGGGGATGTCTAGCTTAAAGCTGGCAGTCTCTAGGACTAAAGTTGCCAGAGTTCTTAATTATTTGAGCCCGACTGGCCAACTCCTAATAGCCACTAAGAAACGCCAGGTGGCAAAAACATTAGTTTAAATAGGCAATGAGTACCTGATTCTTCTGCCTTAATTGGCTTACCTGGATCTCTCTCTAAATGGAGCTGTGTGGTAACTGGTGTTGATTTAATTGGAAAGTTCCAAATATTCTCTATTCTCCTAAATTATTGGTATGGTGAAACATTTTTTTCCTCAAGGATTTCTTATTTAATCAAAATGCATCTTTTTTTCTCTTTCCCTGTACTAGTACCTACATTGCCCAAGTTCTTGTCTTGTTGTCCAAGATTTTTATTTTTTTATTTATTTTATTTTATTTTTTTGCATTTTTTTATTGTAATTAGTAAAAGGGTTACATGATATTTGCCAGATAGAAGGTGCATTAATTCACATACATTGATACCCTTTCACATGTCTTGGTACCCGTTTCCCTCCCCCCCCACACCCCCCACCCGTCTTGGTTTCCCCCCTTCCCTATCAAATTTCAAATAACCAAATACAAATAAATTCAATATATCAGATAACAAAGTGAGATACTATACCAATATGAGATAACCAAGGGACAGCAAAGGAGATGAGAGACAACATAGTACAGTCCAAACTCATCAGGAACAATTGTAAGAGGTGACCACTATCCCCTATACTCCATTTAAGATGAAAAGGGCCTTAAAACCACTGGAGGGGAAATGAGGCAGGATAGGTAAGTTGAAACAAGGACCTTACAAAAATGCTGGGCCTGGAGTTTGGCCTAGTGGTTAAAGTGCTTGCCTAGCATGCACGAGGACCCGGGTTCGATTCCTCGGTACCACATACATAAAAAGCCAGAAATGGTGCTGAGGCTCAAGTGGTAGAGCTCTAACCTTGAGAAAGTCCAAGGACAGTGCTCAGGCCCTGAGTTCAAGCCCAAGACTGGCAAAAAAAAAAAAAAAAAGAAAGAAAAAAAATGTTGTTGCTGTTGTTTTATTTGGTGATAGTTCTCTGGGCCTGGGCATTGTCCTTGAGCTTTTGTGTTCAAAACTAGCAGTGTTTGAAACTAGCATGCTTACCACTTGAGCCACAGCTCCACTTCCTGATTTTTCTGAGAAGTTTATTGGAGATAAGAATTTCCTAGACTTTGCTGCACAGGCTGGTTCCAACCACAATCCTCAAACCTCAGTCTCCTAAGTAGCTAGGCTTATAGGTGTGAGCCATTCATGCTTGGCTTTTTTTTTTTTTTCTAGTCCTGGCCCTTGAACTCAGGGCCTGGCACTGTCCTTGGGCTTTCTCAAGGCTAGAGCTCTACCACTTCAGCCACCACACCACTTCTGGCTTTTTTCTATGTATGTGGTACAGAGGAATCGAACCGAGGTCTTAGCAGCACTCTGCCACTAGGTTAAACTCCCGGCCCAGCTTATATATTTTTTATTTATTTTTATTTTTTTATTTTGCCAGTCCTGGGCTTGAGCTCAGGGCCTGAGCACTGTCCTTGGACTTTCTACCACTTGAGCCTCAGCACCACTTCCAGTTTTTTTCTATGTATGTGGTACTGAAGAATCGAACCCTGGTCTTCATGCATGCTAGGCAAGCACTCTACTATTCAGCCAAACTCCCGGCCCTCAGCTTATATTTTTTAAATAAATATAAAAGGGGCCAGAATCAGAAGTTGAAGCCATAGAACAAATGAAAAAGTAGATAAAGCTCCTTCTTTAAATGCTAAGTTACAAAGATTGAGAGACCAATCCAGTTATTTAACTCTGCTTTCTTCGTTGAAATGGAAAACCTTTGACAATTAACTGTAAATTATGAGTTGGTGCAGTAAGATGAGAAGCTAGTATGACAAGATGAAGTCCTAAAGCCTACATATTGTCTTATTTCTAGCAAATACAACAATTGTGCTGTTGAGTCTTGGAACCTTGGTTGTAGTCATTTTCTCCCTACTCCGTTAGACTAAAATCTTTGGTAAAACTTCTTTTTTTTTTTTTATTTTTTTTGCCAGTCCTGGGCTTGAGCTCAGGGCCTGAGCACTGTCCTTGGATTTTCTCAAGGCTAGAGCTCTACCACTTGAGCCTCAGCACCACTTCTGGCTTTTTTTTTTCGATGTATGTGGTACCGAGGAATCGAACCCGGGTCTTCATGCATGCTAGGCAAGCACTTTAACCACTAGGCCAAACTCCCGGCCCTGGTAAAACTTCTTACCTGGTGGGGCTCTAATTTTGGTGAAACATTCTGAAATAGCCTTCATTGAGTAATTCTCAAAGACCTGAGATCTTGTGTGAGAACTAGTTAGAGAAACATCACACCCAACTTTAAATGACAGAATTTGGCAGGAATTGAAACTTACAAATTATAGAAAACACTTAGTTTTTGGAACTTTTTGTCTGTCTCTGTATCTGTTAGCCATGATGACATCTTTCCATGTCATCTCCATGTCATGACCATTTGAGGGAAGACAACAGATGCAGGAATGGACAAGAAATGAAGAAATGTGGCTGGGTATTGGGAGCTGCTGCTTTGTCTCGATTGCTATAGATTTGCTGAACCTAATGCTATACTTTTAACTTGCTTTAAGCTCTTCACTAGCAGTTCTCTGAATTCAGTGTTGCTTTATAGATGGGCCACTTTTGCTGTCCTGGAAGTCATGGCTAAGAGGGACTGAGTCACATCCTAATGGTTATAAGCAATGTTTTCGTTGTCGTTTTGTTTTTTGTTTTGTTTTCTGGCACTGGGGCTTGAACTGAGGGCCTTGGCTCTGTCTTTGAGCCTCTTTTGTGCTCAAGGATAGGGCTCTAAAACTTGAGCTATGGCACACTTTCAGCTGTTTTCTGAGTAGTTTGTTAGAGATAAGAGTCACATGGACTTTATTGCCCAGGCTGGCTTTGAATCATGATCCTCAGATCTCAGCCTCCTGAATAGCTAGGATTATAGGCATGAGCCACCAGAACCTGGCTTTTTGGCAGTGTTCCGGACTAATTAACCCCATCTCAAGGCTCAGGCAATGAGGCATGTTAATTATTGGTCTATGCTTAAGTTTTCTAAGAGTCATAAGTTTGTGTCCTTTCTAATCAGACATTGTCCTGCAGTGTACAACTTCCCTGCATGGTAGTGACACAATAATCTTGTTGATGCTCGTAGATAAAATATCCACCAGTGTATACCCCTCTTCAGTAGGACATAGAATCTGGAAGATTAAAAGGGGCTCTAATTTAGTCATTACACTCCAATGCAAGGAAGAAATAGAGATTCTATTCATATTCCTGGAATTGCTTTTTGTTTTTTCCTTCTCTCATATTCCTGGAATTGCTCTTTGTTCCCCCCCCAAACCCTGTGTGTGTGTGTGTGTGTGTGTGTGTGTTTATGGGGGAGGGGTGTTAAAATTCAGCTGGCCTAAAACTTGAGGTACTTTAGACTGCTTTGATCCCAATAATATGAAAAAGACTCCAAAGTACTTTGGCTGCAATACAGCTAGACCAATAAAAATGTTACAAAGATGGAAATGGTTCACATTTTCTCATTACATGCTTTTGTAAGCAAAAGGCAAAGTGAAAGGTCCTTCATGACTTTACCTAAATGTCAGGACAGCAGCTGGTTTGGGGAGCTCATAGGGATCTGGGAACCTTTTTGATTGAGATAACTCCTTTCCTGTCATTTATAATTCTATCTTTGGTGTTCTTTCTATGATGATCAAGTGAAATCTTTCTCACTACAGCAGGTTTATTCTGTCCCTTTCATCCTGCAGATTCTAATGTCAGAGATCAGGCTCCTCAAAGCAATGAGTGGAGGAGCAATATTTAAATTATATATGAAATTGTATATAAACTATATATATAATTTTATATATTTATATAACTGACATAAATATTTATACACATATATACATATAATTTATATATAGGTGGGTTGTGGGGCTTGAACTCAGCCTGGGTGCTATCATTGTGCCTCTTTGTTCTTGAGTCACAGTGCCACTTCCAGGTTTTTTGTTGTTGTTTTCTTTTTTTTTGCCAGTCCTGGGCCCAGGACTCAGGGCCTGAGTGCTATGCTTGGACTTTCTCAAGGCTAGCGCTCAACCACTTGAGCCTTAGCATCACTTCCTGTTTTTTTCTATGTATGTGGTACTGAGGAATCAAACCTGGGTCCTTGTGCTTGCTAGGTAAGCACTCTACCACCAGGCCAAACTCCTGGCCCCCACTTCCAGTTTTTTGAGTGGTTAATTGGAAATAAGAGGTTCCTGGGGGCTTCTTTGCCCAAGTTGACTTTGTACCGCATTCCTCAGAGCTCAGCCTCCTGAGTAGCTAGGATTAGAGGTATGAGTCACTGGTGTTTGGTGTTGTGGTGGAGTTTTGGGGCAATGGGAGAGAATGATGGAAGATGTGATATTAGTCAAAATGTATTGCAAAAGAATTAATTGGGGGAGACATAACCACAGGTTGATTTCAGCAACCCAAAGGAATGTGATAAATGGAATGACACAGAGCACTGGAAATCCAAATATCCTTACTAGAGGCCACAAAATATTTAGGGATATGCTACTTCTGCCAGAGGAAAAAACAAGCGCCTCTTTCCATACAGAGCTTTCCACCTCCAAACTGGCAGTCCATGAGAATGAATATGCTTAAGAGTTCTTGCTATTCAAGTCTGAAGTGGATAGCTCCCAGCATACTATGTGATATCTCAGTGTCTCATTGCTTACTATTGTCTAGTAACAGTTACACTGCTTTTTCCTTTTTCTTTGTCCTAACTTGGCTGTCCTAAATCAGCCTCATTTCTATTAACTTTTTTCATTGTCACAACTTGTCCTTTTCTTCTTCCATGAACCTGACAGTATACCTCAATGAAAAATGATAAGCCGTTGTTTATACAAACCACATGTTACATGCTTAACAGCTAGATAAACATGCTGATACTAGATATGGTTGACTATTCTTTCCTTTGTGAAATACTTTTCCTACTTGGCCTCTGGGTCAGTACTTTTACAATTTTCCTCTTAAGCTTCTAGCTGTTCCTACTCTCTCTTTTGCTGGTTCCACTGGATTTAGCCAAAGATCCTGGAATCAGATATGCCATCTTCCTTTCTCTAAGTCATAATATCCAGGAGTTTTATCTTTGTTTTTTTAAATTTAATCAGGTTATCACATACACATTTTTAAAAAGTCAGTACTGAAATGGTTATGATATAAGAATTTTTTTTTTTTTGCCAGTCCTGGGCTTGAGCTCAGGGCCTGAGCGCTGTCCTTGGACTCTTTCTCAAGGCTAGAGCTCTTCCACTTGAGCCTCAGCACCACTTCCGGCTTTTTTCTATGTATGTGGTTCCGAGGAATCAAACCCGGGTCTCCATGCATGCTAGGCAAGCACTTTAACCACTAGGCCAAACTCCCGGCCCCTGATATAAGAATTTTTTTCCCTAGTTCTGGGGCTTGAACTCAGTACCTAAGCACTGTCCTTGGGCTTTCTCAAGGCTAGAGCTCTCTACCACTCTGGTCTTTGTGCATGTTAGGCAAACACTCTACCACTAGGCCAAATTCTTGGCCCCAAGAATTTTTTTTTTTGTATTCCTCCTCTCCTTTTCTCTGAATTCCAGGGAGAATTTTTATGACCTACTTTGTCCTTATTTTTAAACTTGCTAGCTTTTAGTAAATATCCTACTAAAATCCTACTTTTAGGTATTATATGTTGACATCTTATAGCAGATGAGCATTAATCGCTTCGATTATTTTCTTTCCTTCCTACTATCCTTAGATTATTCTCTCTCCTTCCTGCTCTCCTTAATTTTCTCAACAGTTACATTATATATGCACAGTTACAGATCGCATTATATATGCACATTTAACTCCTAGGAAAAGGCTAGAATGTTAGTTTTTTAAAACACATACTTGAGTTTCTTACCTGTTGAGAAATTCATTCACCGGTCTTAAGTTTGGTTTATAGTATTTTTTAAAAATGCAAAGTTCACTTTTTATAATTTTCACTTTCATGTTGATCTTTCTGTATCCTTTAACCAGTAAATACTGCTTAAAAGAAATGTGTTTTTTTTGTTTTTGTTTTTTCTAATCCTGAATCTTGAACTCAGGGCCTGGGCACTGTCCTTGTGCTTTCTCAAGGATAGTGCTCCACCACTTGAGCCACAGCACCACTTTTGGCTTTTTGTGTGTATGTGGTACCAAGGAATCAAAGCCAGGACTTCCTGCGTGGTAGGCAAAAACTTTACCACTAGGCCTTGCTCCCAGTCCCCCACAGTGTTATTTTTATGCCACAAAAGTCATAGCAATTTGTTAGCAGGAGCCAAAACAGAAACAAAAATACCAATATTAGTGAAAAAGTTGCTGAGATCTTGCTAGTCTGTACTGTCTATACTGAATCTTCATATAGACTGGTATTTTGGGTATATGATTCCAGGATGGAAAGTATTTTCCTTCAGCACATTGAAGACATCAGCCCACTTTCTTCTGCCTTCAAGTGTTGTCATTTTCATTATGATTCCTGTACATGAGCTTTGTCTTTGCCTTTGGATACTTGGAACATGGTCTCTTTGTGTTTTAATATTTCAAATTGTGCTGTTGTAGAAGAGTAGAAAATTCAGTAGTAGAGGCCCAGTGCTTTAATTTTTTTTTTTATAAATGGAAGAGCAAACAGCAAATTATAGGAAATATTTGTGACATGAAAAATACATTTTTGTTCTTGTGCAAATCCAGGGGCTTGAATTTAGGGCCTGGATGCTGTCTCTGAGCTTTTGCTCAAAGCTGGTGCTCTCTCATTTGAGCCATAGCCCATTGCAGCCTTTTAAACCAGTTTATTGGAGATAAGCATCTAAAAGATGTTCCTACCTGGACTGGCTTTGAACAGTCACCCTCAGATCTCAGCCTCCTGGATAGCTAGGATTACAGACATAAGTCATGGTGCCTAGCTAAAAGTACTTTTTTTAATTAAAAGCTTTTATTAACACAGATTTTTTTACTTCATATTTCAAATGTCAAGTTTGACAAACAAGTATTCAAGAATGGAATCTCTATATGCAATCACATAAATTTAAGAACATAGATACATATCGATCTATATATCAATATGTCTTTAGAATACATATCCCATTGTAGGTCATGTCAATGACCTTGAGTACATGAGTATTGAGTCATTGCTCTTGTACTGTTTGGATCTAATATCTGCATATCAAGGAAACCATGCACCTTTCGTTCCTTTGATCTTGGCTTATCTCACTCAACATGATCTGCTCTAGTTCCATCCACTTCCCAGCTAATACCATTATTTTATCTTGTCTGGTGGCTATGTAGAATTCCACTGTATACATGTATGACTTTATTTTGTATCCATTCAGCTGTAGTAGGGCACCTGGGTTGTTTCCTTCGCTTGGTTATTGTGAATAGTTCAGTGATGAACATGGCTGAGCATATCATAGCCCGGGTTATGATGCTCAGGGCAGATACCTAAGAGTGGTATGGTTGGGTCCTAGGGAAGGATTGCTTTTAGTTATTTGAGGAACCTCCAAATTGCCTTTCAGAGTGGTTGTACTAGTTTACGTTCCCACCAGCAGTGCAGTAAGGTTCTTCTTTCTCCACACCCACCAGCATTTGTTGTTGTCTGAGTTCAGAACATGGCTATTCTGATTGGGATAAGATGGTATCTTAGAGTTTTTTTTTTTAAGAATTTATTAATGTTGATTTTTACATCCTATTTTAAATGACAAGTTTAACAAACAAGTGTTCAAGGAGGGAATCTCTATTTACAATCACTGGGATTTAGTATTTAGAACTTAATCAAAATTAGGCTAAGGGTTTGTATGTCATAGAAACATATTAATTTAAGAAATAAAACATTATGTCTATAGAGTCATAGGTTTTTATGTCTATATAGTTATGTTTATATTTCCATTACCATGTCCATAGCTTTGGGTATGCAGTTATTGAGTCCTCGCTCTTGTACTCTTTGGATTTAATAGCCACATATTAAGGATACCATGCGCCTTTTGTTCCTTAGGTCTTGACTTGTCTCACTCAACATGATTTGTTCTAGGTTCCTCCATTTCCCTGCGAATGCCATTACTTTATCTTGTCTGTTGGCTATGTAGAATTCCATTGTGTATATATACCACATTTTCTGTATCCATTCATCTGCAGTAGGGCATCTGGATTGTTTCCATCGCCTGGCTATTGTGAATAGTGCAGAGATGAACATAGCTGAACAGGTATCCTTGTAATATCCTGGGTCATGATGTTCAGCATAGATGCCCAGAAGTGGTATGGCGGGATCATAGGGAAGGTCTATTTTCAGTTCTTTAAGAAACCTCCACACTGCTTTCCAGAGTGGCTGAACTAGTCTGCATTCCTACCAGCAGTGTAGTAGGGTTCCTTTTTCTCCACAACCCCGCCAGCAACTGTCATTGTCTGAGTTCAAAATCTTGGCCATTCTTGTTGGGGTAAGGTGGTATCTTAGGGTTGTTTTTATGTGCATTTCCTTTATGACCATGGATGATGAACATTTTCTCATACGCTTTTCTGCCATTTTAATCTTTTCTTTTGATAGGTCTCTCTTTAGTTCCCTTGCCCATTTAGTGAATGGCTTATTGGGTTTTCCGGGGATTAGTTTCTTGAGTTCCCTGTAGATACTGGATATTAAGCATTTGTCAGATGTATTGTTGGTGAATATCTTTTCCCAGTTGGTTGGCTGTCTCTCTACTTTTGCAACTATGTTTTTATCTATTCAGAAACTTTTTATTTTTAGGTAGTCCCATTTATCGAGTCTCTCTCCAGTCTGTTGTGACCCTGGGATTCTGTTCAGGAATCTTTTGCCTATGCCTACGAGTTCCAGTGTCTCTCCTACTTTATCATGTAGCAGTTTCACGGTTTCCGGTCTGACGTTGAGTCTTTGATCCACTTTGAGTTAATGCTTGTGCATGGCGAAAGGCTAGGGTCAATTTTTAGTTTTCTGCATGTGGCTGCCCAGTTTTGCCAGCACCAATAATTGTATAGACTGTGTTTGTTCCATTGTATATCTTTGGCTCCTTTGTCAAATACAAGTTGCCTATAGGTATGTGGTTCAATTTCTGGGTCTTCTATTCTGTTCCACTGATCTTCTGGTCTGTTTTTGTGCCAATACCAAGCAGTTTTTGTTATTATGGCTCTATAGTGTGGGGCACGTCACATCGAGGGTAAAAGGCCTACCTTGTGGCCCAGTGCTCACTTCCTGGTTTTGGAGATCCAACCTGCCTGTCTCCTGGTCAGGAGGTTTGGCTATGATTTGTGGTGTAAAATAAGGCTACCTCAACCCATGGATTGGTCCCGCCCTCCCTGACCGCACCTACCTCCCCCTGTCCTACCTACTTTTATGTTAATAGACAATCCTGCTTCTTACTTTAGCCCCTAGTATCTTCCCATTAAACGAATCTGCTGTGACATTCTCCCTGATGCATCTGTGTCTTCCCTCTGGAGAAGGGAGGGCTGGGTGAAGGCGGCCAGCCGGCCCTATCCTTTCTTGGTCTTAGTTGGGGCGTGTTCTCTTTGCCCTTCCTGCTGGTCAGGAGGCAAAGAGTGCTAAAAACCCTGACACTAGAGTTTGAAGTCTGGTATTGTAATACCACCAGCATTGCTCTTTTTGCCTAGAATTGTTTTGGCTATTCTAGGTCTTTTCTTGTTCCATATGAATCTTTGGATTATATCTTCTATTTCCGTAAAGAATATCTTTGGGATTTTGATGGGGATTGCATTGAATTTGTATATCAATTTTGGCAGTATAGCCATTTTCATGATGTTGGTTCTCCCTAGCCATGAGCATGGGATGTCTTTCCATTTCCTAGTGTCCTCTTTAATTTCTTTCCTTAGGCTTTTATAGTTTTCATTGAATAATTCCTTTACATCTTTGGTTAAGTATATTCCTAAGTATTTTATTCTCTTGGGGGCTATTGAGAATGGGATCATTTTCTTGATTTGGCCTTCTGTTTGTGTGTTGTTGGTGTACAAGAAGGCTACTGACTTCTGAAGGTTAATTTTGTATCCTGCCACTTTGTTAAAGTAGTTTATTAATATCTTAGAGTTTTTATTTGCATTTCCTTTATGACCATGGATAATGAGCATTTTCTCATATGTTTCTTTGCCATTTTTACCTCTTCTTCTGATAAATCTCTTTATGTCTCTCTTTAGTTCCCTTACCCATCTAGCAATTGGTTTGTTGGGTTTGGGAGTATTCGTTTCTTGAGTTCCCTGTAGATATTGGATATTGTTGGGAGCCAGAGTGGAATCAAACTGTACCTTGATTTGCATCAGACAATGGCTTTATTGTCTTATTGTTTTCTGGCCTTATTCTGTTTAAATGACCTGAGAATTACCATATGAATGTAACACCTGGAAGTTCCCTGGGTCTGAAGGAGGGAAGAAGCTGGAGTGGAAAATAAACGCGGCAGTCTGGGCAGTCTTTACCTGGACTGCGGACATCCCGTACCTGGTGTGTCTGTCTCTCTTCTATTTCTTCCTAGTCCTTGCCCCCTATTTCAGGAACCCCAATCTGCGAACCCTGGTTTGCTGCCGGTTGGCCCCGGCAGGATATTAAGCATTTGTCTGATGTATTATTGGTAAATATCTTTTCCCAGTTGGTTGGCTATCTTTCTACTTCTGTAGCTATGTCTTTGTGCAGAAACTTTTTATTTTTAGGTAGTCCCACTTGTCAAGTCTTTCTCCAATCTGTTGTGACCCTGGGACTGTTCAAGCAGGTTTTGCCTGTGCGTATGTGTTCCAGTGTCTCTCCTACTGTTGTGTAGCAGTTTCAGGGTTTCAGGTCTGATATTGAGGTCTTTGATCCATTTTGAGTTAATGTTTGTGCATGGCAACAGGCTGGGATCAATTTTTATTTTTCTGTATGTGGCTGCCCAGTTTTCCTAGCACCAATAATTGAAGGGGCTTTATTTATTCAACTGTATATCTCTGGCTCCTTTGTCGAATATAAGTTGACTATAGGTATGTGGTTTGATTTCTGGCTCTTACATTCTGTTCCATTGATCTTTTAGTCTATTTTTGTGCCAATATCAAGCTGCTTTGTTATTTTAGCTCTAAGTAGAATTTGGAGTCTGGTATTGTAATACCACCTGCATTGCTCTTTTTGCCTAGATCGCTTTGGCTATTCTAGGTCTTTTGTTCTTCCATATGAACCTTTGGATTATACTTTCTATTTCAGTAAAGAATGTCCTTGGGATAAGAAGGAGTATCAATGTTTGTGAAGAAATGCACCTTCTATCAGGTGAATATAATGTAACCCTTCTATTAATTACAATAAAAATTAAAATTAAAAAAGGGAAAAAAGAATGTCCTTGGGATTTTGATGGGGATTGCATTGAAATTGTAAATCAATTTTGGCAGTATGGCCATTATCACTATATTGGTTCTCCATATCCATGAGCATGGGCTGTCTTTCTACATCCTGGTATCTTCTTTCTTTCTTTAGACTTTTATAGTTTTTATTAAATAATTCCTTTACATCCTTGGTTAGGTTAATTCATAAATATTTTATTCTTTTGGGGGCTATTGAAAATGGGATCATTGCCTTAATATTTCCTTCTGTTTGTGTCTTGTTCACATACATAAAGACTATTGATGTTTGAAGTTTGATTTTGTATCCTGCCATTTTGCCAAAGTGTTTTATTAGTTCTGAGAGTTTGGGAGTGGAGTTTGTCTTTCAGGTAGAAGATCATGTCATCTGCAAATAGGGATAGTTTAATTTCTTCTTTTTGTATATGGATCCCTTTAAAGTCCTTACCTTATTGCTCTGGCTAAGGGTTCTAGCACTAAATTGAAGAGAAGTAGAAAAAGTAGGCATTCTTTTTTTTTTTTTTTGGCCCCCTTCTCTTTCTGGCCCCGCTCGCTCCGGCCCTGCTCGCTCCGGCCCCGCTCGCTCCGGCCCTGCTCGCTTCCGCCCGGCTCGCTCCAGCTTGCTCCTGGCCCCGCTCGCTCCGGCCCGGCCCTGCTCCTGGCTTGCTCTGGCCCCACTCACTCCTCCGGCCCTGCCAGCTCTCGCTGGCTCTGGGTCGGCTCGCTCCCGCACGCTCCGGCCCTGCTCGCTCCGGCCACCACTCGGTTGGGCTCCGCTTGCTTGCTTTCGCTCTCTGTCGCTTGTTGCAGTCTCGTCTCTGCCACTTCCGGCTTGGTTGTGTATGTGGGATACCGAGGAATCGAACCCGGGTCTTTGTGCATGCTAGGCAAGCACTTTAACCGCTAGGCCAAACTCCCGGGCCCCAAAAAGTAGGCATTCTTGACTTGTTCCTGATTTTAAGGTAAATAGTCTTTCTCTGTTTAGAATGATATTGGCTATATAGGTTTGTCATATATGGCTTTAATTATTTTAAAGAATGTATCTCCTATTTCTATTTTCTCTAGTGCTTTCAGCATGAATGGATGCTGTATTTTGTCAAATGCCTTTTTGGTGTCCAGAGAAATTATCACGATTCTTAGCCTTAGCTCTATTGAAATGATGTATTACATTAGTTGACTTGCAAATGTTAAACCAGCTTTGCATCTGTGGGATGAGTCCTACTTGATAATAGTATACAATTTTTAAAATTTGTTTCTGGATTCTGTTGGCTAGTATTTTATTAAGGAACTTTGCATCTGTGTTCATTAGAGAGCTAGGTCTGTAGTTCTCTTTTTTGTTGGGTTTTCCCCTGGTTTGGGCATAAGTGTGATATTGGCTTCATAAAATGAGTTTGGGATCGTTCGCTCTGCTTCTATTTCTCAGAAGAGATTCAAGAGTATGGTTATTAATTCATGTTTAAAAGTCTTGTGGAGGGCCGGGAGTTTGGCCCAGTGGTAGAGTGCTTGCCTAGCATGCACGAAGACACAGGTTCAATTCCTCGGTACCACATGCAAAGAAAAAAGCCAGAAGTGGTGCTGTGGCTTAAGTGGTAGAGTTCTAGCCTTGAGAAAGTCCAAGGATAGTGCTCAGGCCCTGAGCTCAAGGCCCAGGACTAGCAAAAAAAAAAAAAGAAAGAAAAATGTCTTGTAGAATTTCGTAGTAAAACAAGTCTTGTGGAATTCCATAGTGAAACTGTCTGGATCTGGGCTCTTTTTGGTTGGCATGTCACTGATTGCTTCCGCTGTCTCATTGTATGAAATTGGTTTGTTCAGTTGACTTATCTCTTCTTGGTTCAATGTGGGTAGCCTATATTCATTTAAGAAATCATCCATTTGTACTAACTTTTCCTGTTTCTTTAAATATAAGCCCTGGAAGTACTTATTAATTGTCTGAATTTTTTGAATGTTGTTTATGATTGTTATTGTTATTGTTTGAGTCTCCCCATGCCTTGTTTTGATTAATCTTGCCAGGGGACTGTCAATTTTGTTGACTCTTTCAAAGAACCAGCTTTTTGATTTATTAATTTTATGTATAGTAGATCTTATTTCAGTCTCAGATATTTAAAATTTTATTTTTTGTTATTTCTGTCCTTGTTATTTTAGAGTTAATTTTGTCTTGTTCCTCTAGGTTCTTTAATTGCTTCCTTGGATTGTTTACATTAGTTTCTTCTAGGTGCTTTAATTGCTTCTTTAGGTTGTTTACATGAATTTCTTCTTTTTTTTTACGTTAGTTTGTGCCTTTTTATTAATTCATACAGAGTTACTTGTCTTCTGGCTTGTTGAAACAGTAAGTTAGACAACACTTGCCACAATAATGTCTGTCAAAGTGGCTAGCCATAAAAACTCCAGCACCACATTCATCCGAAGGGCATTTTCGACGAAGACAACTAATTTTGCCGTTTTCATCCACTTTATAGTATTTCAAGACAGCCAGTTTAACCTTCTTTCTCTTATGTTTGTTCTTCTTGGGAGTGGTGTAAGACTTCTTCTTCCTTTTCTTAGCACCACCCCAAAGTCTCAACACTAAATGAAGAGTGGACTCCTTTTGAATGTTGTAATCAGGTAAGGTACGCCCATCTTCCAGCTGCTTACCAGCAAAGATCAGTCTCTGCTGATCAGGAGGAATTCCTTCCTTATCCTGGATCTTGGCCTTTACATTTTCTATAGTATCAGAGGGTTCAACCTAGAGTGTGATGGTCTTCCCCGTAAGGGTTTTGACAAAAATCTGCATCCTGGCGCTGGTCCCACCGCTGATGGCGGATCCTTTTTTTTTTTTTTTTTTTTTGCCAGTCCTGGGCTTGAGCTCAGGGCCTGAGCACTGTCCTTGGACTTTCTCAAGGCTAGAGCTCTACCACTTGAGCCTCAGCACCACTTCCGGCTTTTTTCTATGTATGTGGTACCAAGGAATCGAACCCAGGTCTTCATGCATGCTAGGCAAGCACTTTAACCACTAGGCCAAACTCCCGGCCTTCTGTCTTCTTAATATGGGCTCCCACTGCAATAAATTTGTCCTTAGGACTGCATTTGCTGCATCCCATAAGTTCCTTTGTGATGTATCTTCATTGTCAATGCATTGTAAGAAGTTTTTGATTTCTTCTTTGTTTTGTTCTGTAACTCAGGTGTTATTCAACTTCCACGTATTTGAGTGGTTTTTATCATGTACTATATTGTTTAGAACTAGTCTGATTCCACTGTGATCAGATAGAACATGGGGGATTATATCAGTCCTCTTGTATTTGCTTAGGTTATTTGTGTGAACTATTATATGATCTATTTTAATGAGTATGTTCCATGGGCTGCTGAGAAAAATGTATAGTGTTTGAATATTTTTTAAAAAATTTTAATGTTATTGTAAAGGTGTTGCACAGAGGGGTTATAGTTACATAAAGCAAATGAGTACATTTTTTGTTGAACATTGTTATCCCTCTTGTGTTTTCCTCCCACTTTACCTTCTCTCCACTTGCTCTCCCCACAAGTTGTAAAGTTCATTTCCAACCTAGTTGATTAGGTGTTCTATAGGCTTGTTATATGGGTAAGATTTTTCTCTTTGAGACTGGGGAAGTTTTCTGATGTAATCCTGGTGAATAAGTGTTGCATTCCCTTCATTTCCAATTATATGAAAATTAGATTTCTTGGCTGTGTCTGCCCATTCTTGGATTTTTTGTTTTTGTTTTTGTTTTTTTTTGTGGGTCGTGGGGCTTGCATCCTGGGCCTGAGTGGCACTGTTCCTGAGCTCTTCAGCTCAAGGCTACTGCTCTACCCTTGAGCCACAGCCCCACTTCCCCATTTTCTAGTGATTAATTGGAGATAAGAGTCTCATGATCTTTAGTGCCTGGGCTGGCTTTGAATCTTGATCCTTAGATTTCAACCTCCTGAGTAGCTAGGATTACAGGTGTGATCCACTGTGACAGCTCCTTATTCTTGGACTTCTCGTTGGATCGTCTGGGGAAAACACTTACTTGAGCTTATCTAAAAACAGACAACAACAAACTAATGTATAAAGGACTGGGGACATGGTTTCATAAGTAGGGCACTTGCTTAGCAAGCACAAAATCCTGAGATTAAACCACAGTATTACTAAGAAATAAACACACTGTAAATATTCAAAAGAGGGAAAATAGTTAAAAATCATTCTTCTAGTAATTAGATATCTTTGTAGTGGTAAACAAAAACTACTAGCTACTAGGCTCATGTCCTTGAACTCAAATCACCTCAATAAGCAAATTGAAATTAGAAGGCAGGCTTTTCTTACACAATTACTTAGAAGAAAATTGGCTTTTGGTTGTGCTGGGGGTTGGATCCAGGACTTTGGATGTTAGGCAAGCACTCTGTAACTCTTATGTTACACTCCCAGTTCTTTTGATTGTACTGTATTTTGGGGATAAAGTCTTGTCCTTTGTCTGTTCTGGACTCAAATTCAGAACCTCTTGTCTTAATTTTGACTCAAAGTAACAGACAAACCAACCAGCCTCGGCCAATCAGCTAACTGTTATAATATCATGAATCTCTTGTTAGATTATACATATATAAGGCAGAAACTTACCTGTAGCCAATCAGGTATTCTGTACTCAATATATTGAAGCTCACTGATCATATGGCCAGAGTGAAACCTATAACATCTTTGGTTCTGGCTTCCCAATTCATGAATTATTCTTTTGGTCAGCTTACTTAACTTCATGTATTTGTGTGTGTGTGTGTGTGTGTGTGTGTGTGTGTGTGTGTGCTGGTTCTGGATTTTGAATTCAGGGCCTAAGAGCTGTCTCTGAGTTTCTTTGCTCAAGGCAAGAGGCTAATATTCTACCATTTAAGCCATAGATCCACTTCCAGCTTATTATTATTATTATCATTATTTGGGTGGTTAATTGGAGATAAGAATCTCAGGGACTTTCCATCTCAGGCTGGCTTCAAACTGCTATTCTAAGGGCTCAGCCTCCTGAACAGCTAGGATTACAGACATGAGTCATGGGTGCCTGGCTATGTTTTTGCTGTTGTTTTGAGACAGGGCTCAGGCTGCCATTGAATTTGGGATTCTGCTGCCTCTGCCTCCTCGGTATAGGGATAACAGATGTGCTCTGCCATGTGGGGTCTATGTCCTTCTTTTAGCAGCAGCATATGGTATTAAATTCTGGGGCTGGAGACGTGGCTCAATTGGCAGATTATCTGTCAAACCTCAGCACTACAAAAAATGAGTTTAACTTCATTGGGAAGTAAAGACAGATTTGGTCACAACATTTAAGACAAAAATAGATTCTATCATTTGTAACTGACTTTTTTCTTTTCCTCCTCCCCCTCCTTCAGTGCTGGAGTTTGAACTCAGTTTCTTGTGCTAGCTAGGGAAATGCTTTACCACTTGAGCAGACAAGTAGTAAATTAGTATTCTTGTTCTCCACAAAATCTTTGCTCCCTCCTTTTATTTCCTTTCATGCTTGTACTAGGGTTTGAACTCAGGCCTTACATTCTTGGCTTTCTTGCTCATGGCTAGTATTCTGCCTAGTGCTCTACTTTTTTGAGTGTGGCAATAGAGATAAAATCAGGGATGAATTTCCCAACATTTTTTTCTGCTCTCCAGGCTTTAAAAAGAGGTGTCAGCCTCTTTGTGAGCTAGGATAATAGGGATTGGCCACTAGCTCCTGGATATTTTAGAGATAAACTATTTCTACCTCCAGACACTGAGGAGATACTTTTTTTTTTTTTTTGGTGGCACTAGGGTTTGAACTCTGTGAGACAGGTGTTCTATTACTTAAGCTATATCTCTAGCCCTTCTTGCTCTATTTATATTTGAGACAGCATCTCATTTTTGCTTGTCCAGTTTGGAGAGTCTCCATTAGATTATGCTTCCTCATGTAACTAGGATGACAGATGCATACCACATTCAGTTTTCTCTGTTGAAATGGGGGTCCTGTGACCATTTTTGTTGAGGTTGGCCTAGAATTGCAGTCTTCCCAATCTTTGTCTCCTAAGTAGGTAGAATCACAGGTGTGAAACACTCGCATCTGGCCCAAAGGGCTACATTTAATGTTATGATTCATAGTAATAGTAGTAGCATCTTATAATGAGTACTTAATATTAGACAATGTGTTCAATAATTATTATTGTTGTTATTATTATTATTTCTAGTTGTTTTTGGTTGGTTTGGGGCTTAAACTCCATCTGGGTGCTGTCCCTGAGCTTTTGAGCTCAAGCCTAGGACTCTACCACTTTGAACCACAGCACCTTTTCTGAGGTTTTTTGGTGGTTAATTGGAGTTAAGAGTCTCAAGGACTTTCCTGCCTTGGATGGCTTCTGAGATCCTCAGATCTCAGCCTCCTGAGTAGCTGGATAACAGGTGAGAGTCCCAGCACTGGCAAAACTTACATATTTTATTGTCATAGTAACACTATGTGGTAGAGATCTTCAGATGTGAAGAGTGAGGCTTGGAGATATGAAATGATTTGCTAGTCATACATACAATCCACATTGCTGTTACAGGTGGCTAAGAAAAACAAAATGAAAAATAGGAAATGAGTTTTTGAATTCTAATACTGAAATTTTTGAGTTCTTATCCATTTGACAAATGCCTTAAATATGTAGAGATAGTGTGTAATAAAATCCCTCCCCCCCTTTTTATTTTTTAAGAAGAGCTATTCAGCATGGAGCCTTTAGTCACATGCTCCCCAAGATCCTCGCAGCCAGTGATGGAGCTGAGAACCCCGCAGGAAGAGAGGCAGTGGTGACTACTGTGGCTACTGCTGGGGTTCAGCCTCTTCTCAACCACGGCTTCAATGAGCCAAGTGGAGTGCCATGTGATCCATCTTTGTTTCTTATTCCTTGCTGGGGACACTAGTTTCCACTTGCCATTATGGCAACTTCATCTGAAGCGTTTTTGTTGGCTGTGAAAAAAGTTGGTTGCTTCAAAGGAAGCAGAATGGCACACTGTACCTCATGGCAGAAAGAATTGCTTGGGCACCTAAGGGCAAAGATAGATTTACAATCAGCTGCATGTATGCAGATATTAAATGTCAGAAAATCAGTCCGAAAGGAAAAGCTAAAGTTCGGCTGCAATTGGTTCTGCATAGGGGAGACAAAATTAATTTCTTTTTTTTTTCCAGTGAGAGCAAGATAGTGAAAGAGCAAGATGAAGTGAAGGCCTTTCTCCAGCAGCTACTGCCCAAATTCAAGGGGAAAGTCAGGAGCTAGAAGTAAAAAGCAGGATAATTCAGGAAGATCCCAGGTTGTTTCAGCTTTATAAAGTCAAGTGATCAGTGCTGAGGAATTTTGGGCCAGTCGTTTAAACATAAACCCAATGGATAGTTCTTCTACATCCAGTCACAAGCAGGATGTTGGTATTTCTACAGCATTTCTGGCTGTCTGGTCCCAAATAGATAACTGTAACGATCTGAGATATCGTTTAACATCTGATATAACTGAATCCATACTTAGGACCTATCCAGCAGTAAAGATGAGGTATGCAAAAAAATGTTCCCTACAACATGACAGAAAAGGAATTTTGGGCATGTTTTTTCCAGTCTCACTATTTTCATAGGGACAAGCTAAACACAGAGTCAAAGGATCTCTTTGCAGAATGTGCCAAAATAGATGAAAAGGGGTTAAAAACAATGGTTTCATTAGGAGTCAAAAACCCACTACTAGATTTGACAGCTTTGGAATACAAGTCATTAGATGAGAGATATAGGATTTCCTCGGAGCCATGTACTTCCAATCCTAAATCCATAAAGGAGCGTAGTAATGCTGCCATCAAGAGATTTAACTATTACAGTGCCATGGTTTTGTCAGCTGGTCTCAGGAAACCCCAAGCATAGAATAAAGAAAATGGCAAACCCAGCTGCATGAATGAAAATTATGGAGCTGCTGACTGCTGTCAGCCAGCAGCCAAAAGGACAAAGTTACAAAAGTCCATAGATGATGATGATTTGGGAAAAAAATCAATTCCATTCAAACAACTGCACTAAACATTAAGACGTCAGATAGGTATTATCCTGGTCCAACTCCAATCCAGTCACTACAGTGAGCAGTAAGTCAAGGCATTATTGATTCTCTTCAAAGTTTAGACAAGAACGGGAAACTTATACACCCAGATTAACTCAGATCCTTTCAAGTAGTGATGCTAGTACTGTCACAGCACTGTCACCTGAAGAAACACTTATGCAGGGAGAGGCACAGCAAACCATAAACTAGATGGTGCCAGATGATATTCTGTCTCAATGGAAATACTTGTATGTGGCTGTTAGAGAACTTCTCCAGCATTTCTGGTCCTGCTTTCCTATTAATATACCATTGCTTGCAGAAAAGGTAATGAAAATGAAAAGTAATTTGGAACAGTTCCAAGTTACAAAGCTCTTCCCATACCAGGAGAAAAATGCAGAGATGGCATTTAAGCACAAATTTGGTAAGTCACATACAAGAAATGCTCCAGACAGCCTACAATAGGTTTCACTCAAGGCAGTCATGGTGCCTGATGACGAAGATGTGAAGTGTTCATGGTTTAATGAGATTGAGAAAACTGACCTGAAGTGACTCCGGAGATCTGGCTCAACAGACATGCAGATGCTCACATTGGAGAAATGTCTGTAGCATGCCAATTCCTAGAGCATAAGCTATTGCACTGGCACATTGGGAACTGAAAGGAGAAGACTTAATAAAATGCTGGGGGGAGGTAAATTAATACAGAATCAAATGAGCTAAGTTATAAATATATTTGTATATGCATTATATCTATCTATATGTGTATGCAAGTGTATGTATGTATGTATGTATGTATGCATGTATTTATTTTTTTGTGGGTCATGGGGCTTTAACTCAGCCTGGGCACTGTCCCTGAGCTATTTGGCTCGAGGTTACCACCCTACCCTTGAGCCAAGCCTCACTTCCCATTTTCTAGGGGTTGATTGGAGATAAGAGTCTCAGGTTCTTTTGTGCCTGGGATGGCTTTGAACCTTGATCCTCAGATCTCAGCCTTCTGAGTAGCTAGGATTACAGGTATGAGCCACTGCGTGCCCAGCTAGGAAAATGTATTTAAATACTGCTTATGGCAGACACTCAGGAATTGCTTCTGATATTAAACTGCTTTGAGGAATTAAAAAAACATGAAGGGTGCATTGATAAACATCTGAGGGTTTTCCTTGTAAATTGTTTTAAGTTTATGGCACAGGGTAGACTTTAAATATTTCTCCTCCATCATCCACTTGGGCCCTCCAAATTTTATTGAATTCTAGTTGTATCTTATATCAGCAAGTTAGAGAATACTTTAAAATAAAGCTGAGGGTGATTGTTGTTCAGCCATCAGGAAGAAGTCATGTCAAAAGACGTCTTTAGTCCTGTGTTTCCTAAGGAAATAAGAATAAATATTGTACTGAATGTGTTTTGGAATTTCTAAAGTACAAGGGGGAGCATATTTACAGGAAGTCATGTGGGGTTTTAATGTAGAATTTTAGTAGAAGACAATGGTGCTGTGTATTTTAAGTGCAAATGTATATTGCTAAGATTTTTTTTAAGATGGTATGTGCTTTGAGGAAGTCGTGTTTTTTGAAGAGTTTACAAATCTTTTTTTTTTTTTTTTTTGCCAGTCCGGGCTTGAGCTCAGGGCCTGAGCACTGTCCTTGGACTTTCTCAAGGCTAGAAGCTCTACCACTTGAGCCTCAGCACCACTTCTGGCTTTTTTCTATGTATGTGGTACCGAGGACTCGAACCCGGGTCTTCGTGCAAGCTAGGCAAGCACTCAACCACTAGGCCAAACTCCCGGCCCCGAGTTCACAAATCTTAGGATTATAAAAATCATACTTTTACCTCTAGAAGAAATAAAGGATGTTTCTCATAATAAACATTAAAATTTTACCTCCCGCACTGAATAGATCTTTTTTTTTTTTCTTTCTGTCTTAACAAAGAACCTATCACAGCTACATTTGTATTGGTGAAGATCCTTTAATAGCGCTTTGTTGTGGAAGACCTGCTTGTGGGTTCCTTGTAGTTGGGCGTAGGGTAATATAGCCAGACATTTTGGGAGTTGACAGTATAGCTCCAATCATCATGCACTTTGGTTCAAAAGAGTATGAAAGTTGCTGAAAGAAAAAAAATTCCCACAGACTGACGAACCTTCTGGAAAAGTTACTGAGATGTGATGACCTGGGGGTGAGGAGGTTAATGCTACTTTAGCATCTGGGAAAGAAGTGAGCCTTGAGATGGCAGCAAGATACCAGAATTCATTCAAGATAAATTTCACCACGATAGGAAGTGAAACTTGGTCAGCTCTCCTGGGCTTAACATAACATTGCTGGAGATTTCTTGGCTAGCTCCTACAAATTTTAACTCTTTGTGTTAGTAAGCTATGGAACCAGACACTTAAGGTTTAGTAACTAGGTCTTGTGAAAGGTCTTGAGATCGTAGTGGATGTGATTCAACAGTGACCTCTTGTGGGACTTGTGTGAACTATACAAGCTTTTCATCTTTGGACTGGGTGTTCCTTGAACATACCACAAAAGGACAAAGACATAGAATATACATGATATATTGTGTTCACCCTTTTAATTTCAATGTTAAAAACAGTGAAAAGAGCTGGATACCAGTAGCTCATGCCTATAATTCTACCTATTCAGGAGGCTACCATCTAAGGATCATGGTTCAAAGTAAGGCTGGGCAGGAAAATCTGAGACTATCTCCAATTAAGCACCCAAACAGCTGGAATTTGAGCTGAGACTCAAAAAAGCTAATAAAATAATAAAAAAAATAAAGGCAGCTCAGGGACAGTGGCAAGGTCTTGAATTCTCAACCCCCTCCCCTATAAAAACTCCCCAATCAAATGGAAAAATGGTAATGTAAAATATATTTTAAGAATAGTGCTGGGGCCAGGAGTTTGGCCTAGTGGCTAAAGTGCTTGCCTAGCATGCACGAAGACCAGGGTTTGATTCCTTGATACCACATACATACAAAAAAAAAGCTGGAAGTGGTACTGAGGCTCAAGTGGTAGAGCTCTAGCCTTGAGAAAAATCCAAGGACAGTGCTCAGGCCCTGAGCCCAAGCCCAGGACTGGCCAAAAAAAAAAAAAAGAATAGTGCTAGCTGGCATTGGTGGCTCACATCTGTCATCCTAATTACTCCTGAGGCTGAGTTTGAAGCCAGGCTAGGCAGAATTTCCAATTAGCAAAATGCTAGACTGGAGGCTTGGTTCAAGAGGTACAATGCCAACTGCCAGCAAGAAAACCCAGTCAGAGTGTGAGGCACTGAACTGTAGTGCTGGTACTGGCACAAAAATAAATAGTATTTACAAGTCAAGGAGGAAAAAAAAAAGGAATTCAATGGAAAAATAGCTCCAGAAAAACTATCAGTAATAGTTTCCAGGTAGTGTTAAATGTCTTCTGGAATTAACTGCTTGGAAAGCGCTAGACTAGACTAATACCCTGAGAGAGGATGTGTTGGGTGAGGGGAGTGGAGTTCTTTCCAACTTACAGTAGGGGGCAGTTTTGACTACCCTGGTTACATACCTCCCAAGGACAAGCACTTTCCAGAGTATGGTCTAATCACAGGTTGGAAGATTTCTATTTTCTTCCCTGACCCATAATTTATCTGACTCTTCCCCATAACTACCATGTAGGGAATAGAATTTAGGGCTCCAATCATGCTAGGAAAGTGTTCTACCACTGACCTACATCTCCAGCCCCATCTGTTTTTTGTTGTTGTTGTTTTTTGAGTCATGTGGCTTTAACTCTGGCTTGGGTGCTGTCCCTGAGCTCCTCAACTGCCCTACCCCATGGGCCTGGGCATTGTCTCTGAGCTCTTCAGCTCAAGGCTACCATCCTGCGCCTTGAGCCAAGCTCCACTTCTCGTTTTCTAGAGGTTAATTGCACATAAGAGTCTCAGGTCCTTTTGTACCTGGGCTGGCTTTGAACCTTGATCCTCAGATCTCAGCTTCCTGAGTAGCTAGGATTATAGGCGTGAGTCATTATGCCCCATCTGTTTTAACCAAGTTAACACTACCCACTATTATTCAGAGCAGACTTGATCCAAAAGTGTCCCCTTTATATTTCCAAATGTATCTTCTTTATACTTCCAAATGTAACGTCTATAGTCACCCAGAGCAGTTTTCTTTAATTTCTATAGAGTTGGCCAGACACATTTGATGTTATTTGGAAACACAATCCCAGGGGTTTTATTTTTTAATGGGGAGGTATTGAGAATTGAACTCAGGGCTTTGAGCTTGCTAGGTAGGTGCTCTACTGCTTGAGTATCATAGAATGCACTTACACAAACTCTGATGGCCTAGCTTACATCTAGACATATATGGTTCAGTCTACTGCTCTTACACTTCAAAACCGGCAGCATGCTATTGTACCAAAAACAGCAGACAAGTGTGTAACAGTGACATTTATATATCTAAAACTTTCCCCAAATAGAAAGGTATAGTAAAAGTATGCAAAAGAGAAGAGAGGGTACACGGGTAGAGGGCACTTGGCAAAGAAGGGAGCTGTAGGACTAGAAGCTGCGATTTAGGGGTAGTGTAGAGAGTAGGAAGGGAACACTCAGATTTCATTCATAGGTCAGTGCTATATAAACAAAATTTACTTAGGCTCTTCTAAATGTATATAGATATTTTTTAACTCATGAATTCGTCTTAGCTTACTATACTTGTTTTTAACTTTATATACTTTTACTTTGTCATCCTTTCTGAGCTACCAAAGTCCTGACATTACAGATATATAGCAGCATGCCTGGCTTGAACTTGAATGTCTTTTTTCTCTTTTATAGCGGCACTTGGTTTGAAACAAACATGTAGAGGTGAACTGAGAATAGTTTAGACATTTTTACAAATCATGGTAAAATAAAGCTTTTACAAAATAAAGTATAGTAAAAACATTTATGCAAGATAATATAGAAAAAATACAAATTTTAATTAATTAATTTATTTTTGCCAGTCCTGGGCTTGAGCTCAGGGCCTGAGCACTGTCCTTGAATTTTCTCAAGGGTAGAGCTCTACCACTTGAGCCTCAGCACCACTTCTGGCTTTTTTCTATGTATGTGGTACTGAGGAATCAAACCTGGGTCTTCATGCATGCTAGGCAAGCACTCTACCACTAGGCCAAACTCCTGGCCCTCCTTGGGGTTTCTTAAGGTTAGCACTCTACTACTACTTGAGCCACAGCACCACTTTGGCTTTTTCTGTGTATGTGGTACAGATGTATTGAACCCAGGGTTTCATGAATGCTAGGCAAGCTTTCTACCACTAGGCAAAAATACACATTTCTATTTTCAAAGATGCGGAGACCTTAGGGTACAACCCTTCATGGTACATTAAATATATACTTGCATATTTTTAAAAGTGATAATGACATTGTAATACTGTCACATGTTCTCTTTCAATGAATGATCTCTACCCCCCTCCCCCCTTATTTTTTCCAGTTCTGGGGCTTGAACTTAGGGTCTGGGCACTGTGCTTGAGCTTTCTCAAGGCTAGCACACCACCACTCTAGCCACAGTGCCACTTCCGGCTTTTTCTGTGCATGTGTTACCAAGGAATGGAATCCAGGGCTTTGTGCATGTTAGGTAAGCACTCTACCATGCTCACAGCCCCGATATCTATTTTTTTTTCTGTCTGTAGTGGGACTTGAACTGTGAGCCTGGGTGTTGTCTATGAGCTCTTCAGCTCAAGCTACTGCCCTTAAGTCACAGCACCACTTCTGGTTTTCTGGGTGGAGATAAGAGTCTCACAGACTTTAGTGCCAAGGCTGGCTTTGAACCGCAATCCTCAGACCTCAGCCTCTGGGGTAGCTAGGATTACATACGTGAGCCACCGTGCCCAGCCCTGATCTCTACCTTTCTATGGCCACTCAGTCTTCACCTAATATTTGGTCTTTCTACAGTCAAATGTCTCCAGTTGTCCTAAAAATATTGTTTGAATTGTCTTTTCAGACTAGTATCCAATTCAGACTGTACTATCCTTATGTTCATCCTAAAGTAGTTTTATTTCTTCCTTGTAATTTCTTTCTTTCTTTTTTTTTTTTTGCCAGTCCTGGGTTTCAGCTCAGGGCCTGAGCAATGTCCTTGGACTTTCTCAAAGTCAGAGCTCTACCACTTGAGCCACAGCACCACTTCTGGCTTTTTTCTGTGTATGTGGAACTGAGGAATCGAACCTGGGTCTTCGTGCATGCTAGGCAAGCACTCTACCACTAGGCCAAACTCCCAGTCCCTCTTCCTTGTAATTTCTTTTTTTTTTTTTTTTTTTTTGCCAGTCCTGGGCTTGGGCTCAGGGCCTGAGCACTGTCCTTGGATTTTCTCAAGGCTAGAGCTCTACCACTTGAGCCTCAGCACCACTTCCCGGCTTTTTTCTATGTATGTGGTACCGAGGAATCGAACCCGGGTCTTCATGCATGCTAGGCAAGCACTTTAACCACTAGGCCAAACTCCCGGCCCTTCCTTGTAATTTCTTTGGCTACTTTTATGGTACCATTTAGTTCACTCATCTGCTATATATATATATATATATATATATATTTGTGGCCAGGAATATTGTATATTTCGTACTATCTCCAGGGTTAATCCACGTGGTGGCCGAATGTAAATTGTTGGGGCTGGGAGTTTGGCTTAGCGGTAGAGTGCTTGCCTAACCTGCATGAATACCCTGGTTTGATTCCTTGGTAAAGTCCAAGGACAGTGTTCAGGTCTTGAGTTCAAGCCTCAGGAATCGCCAAAAAAAAAAAAAAAAGGAAAGTGTAAAGTGTTATTTGTACTTTCCCCCAAAGCAAAACAAGATTCTGAAGGACCCGATACATGCTTTCTCTTCCAGTTTTATTCTCTGCTTGACCTCAGTCCAGACCCAGAGGGCTGGCTGCCGCTTTCTGATTCCGAGACAGCATCTGTCCATGTAGCCCAGGCTGGCCTTCAACTCTGCATCTTTCAGCCTCAGTCTCCTGAGCTGTTCTGCCATCCACAGCTTGGTTTTTATGTTCTGCCATGGAATTAATTTTCATTTTCAAGTAAGGGCTGCTGGTCTGGCTCTCCACTCTTCCCCCCCATTCTAATGTCAAGCATCTTCTCAGACATCAGATGTTGAAACCTCGCTTGTGGGGAGCAAGCCTTTGGTTCCAGTTTTTTTTCTTTTTGTCCCCCCTCCTTAGGAGAGTGTGCTGGCTTACCTGGGTTTTCTCCTTACCTGCTGTGAACTGCACAGGGGCTCTGCCTACCAAGCTCCCGGTGCATTCACAGCTGCTGCCCAGAAGCCGAATGGGGCTCCCTAGGTCACAATACCCCAGGGTCTACAAGGCGCTGGGCAGGCCAGCCATCCCCCTCCCGGCCCCTCGGCTGAGCTGGTGGAGGGCCCAGGTCGATGCACCGCCGCGGAGGAGAAGCAGGCCGGGATCCCCCCCCACCCCTCCCCGTGCAGGTGAAGTGCGTCCCCGGGACCATCTCACGTGACCACACGACGCACGCTCCTCCTCAGCGCGCCTGCGCCGTGTCCGCCGCTCCCGGAAGTAGCCAGTCCCGAAGAAGCGCTAGGCGGTTCTCACGTCCGTCGGTCCGCTCGTCCGCCGCCGCCGCCGGGGTAACCGTCGCGCTTCGGCCCTGTCACTGCTCCGCCGTCTTCGCGGCCCCCTGGTACGGCCGGCCGGCGCTTCATCATGGCGACGTTCATTTCGGTGCAGCTGAAAAAGACGTCGGAGGTGGACCTGGCCAAGCCGCTGGTGAAGTTCATCCAGCAGACGTACCCGAGCGGCGGCGAGGAGCAGGCCCAGTACTGCCGCGCCGCCGAGGAGCTCAGCAAGCTGAGGCGCGCCGCGCTCGGCCGCCCGCTCGACAAGCACGAGGGCGCGCTCGAGACGCTGCTGAGGTGGGCGCGGGCCGGGGCGGGAGGGTGGTGGGCGGCGGGCGCCCCCAGGCCTCGCCCCTCCCTCACCCTCCCTCACCCGGGCCCGGCCGGCTGCGGAGGCCGCCCCGCCCGGACTCAGGGGCCGGGGCCGTGGGTGTGGCCTGCATTCTTCCCCGGTGAGACTGGCCGGGCGGGTCCCGGTCCTCCCCGTCCTTCCAGGTGTCACCGAGGGGGTTCTTTACCTGGAAGCCTGCCACGCACCCATCTCTCTTGATGACTTAGACGAGTTTTATTTGATTTTTATTTTCAAAGGGGGACCGCACGCCCACGTTGGTTCCGCCACTGCCTCAGGACTTGGTGCCAAGGCTCAACCTTGAATTTCCTACCAGTAGTGGTTGGGAGGAAGTGGTGTGTGTTGTTCTTGGAATCGGGACACCGGACCCCCCCCCCCCATGTCTGTTTACTATTCATTACATAGGTCGCTTGAAAGCAGTCGTCTGATGAACGAGCTGTAAGGAGAATTGTAAATGAGAGAGTTACTTAAAACTTGAGTGACCAGCCGGGCGCCCCGCCGGTGGCTCAGGACGCCGAGATCTGAGGCCTGCAGTTCAAAGCCAGTGCAAGGTGGTGGTTGGTGGGGGAGTCCATGAGACTGTTATTTCCACTCAACTACCTTCCATTCCCCCCACAAAAAACATAAGCCGGAAGCATCAGCCGTGTGGCTCAAGTGGTAGACCTGTATCCTCGAGCATAAAAGTTCAGGGACAGCACTCGGGGCCTGAGTTTATATACAAAACTCCCTTGGGGGGTATCTGGACTGGAACACTACATAGTTGTGAATCACACTGTTGAGACATTTAAAGCAAGTACTAGACATTTTTTGAAGGATTAAATATTTTTTATATATATATATAATGTTTTTATTTATTTATTTATTTATTTTTGCTAGTCCTGGGGTTTGAACTCAGGGCCTAAGCACTGTCCTTAGATTTTCCTCAAGGCCAGCGCTCTACTACTTGATCCATGGCACCACTTCTGGCTCTTCTTGTGTATGTGGTACTGAGGAATGGACTCCCCCCCCCCATCTTTGTGACATAGGTAAGCAGTGCTGGAGATGGATCCCTGGCCAAGCAAATGCTTTACCATTGAGCTACATCTCCAGCCCTAAGAGTGTGGTGATTTTTTGTTTTTCTTTGTTTGAAACAGGATCTTGATATGTAGCATTGAATAGCTTGTAACTAATTACCTGGCCAGGCTAGTTTTGAACTCATAGGCTTCCTGTCCTAGCCTGCCAAGTGCTGGGATTATAAGCATGTCCTGGTGTTTTTATACAAGTTCCTTCTATGTGGCTTAAGCTGGAGTTAACTCATGAATTTAAGGTCCTTCTAAGTCTACCTTCTGAGTTCTAAGATACTGGCTTATCATACTCTTCATACTCTTCCTGCCTCAGTTAACTTTTTTTTTTCTTTTTTTTGTGGGTTGTGGGGCTTGAACTCTGCCCCTGGGCACTGTCCCTGAGCTCTTCAGTTCAAGGCTTACCTACAGCCCTACTCCTGGAGCCACAGTGCCACTTCCTGTTTTCTAGTGGAGACGAGTCTGGCTGTTTTTAGTGCCCAGGCTGGCTTTGAACCTCATTCCTCAGATCTCAGCCTCCTGAGTAGCTAGGATTACAGGCATGAATCACTAGGCCCAGGTCAGTTTTCTGTAATTGAAGGAACATTTATATAGATTTTGTGAGATTTCTGAACAGATTTGTTTCATTTTCTGTGTTGTAAAATAAACTCAGTTGAACTTGCCTCGCAATTTCCAAAATATTTTCCAAGTGTTAATATTTTAGCACTTTGTTCAGGAAAGCAATTATTGCTGCTCTATCTTTACAACTTTTGCTTATGTTCTGATTGTTAACTTAGGAGTGAGATATTGAAATACCTTTGTGCTAAGGGCATTGGTACAGTTTGTTAACTGCTAATGTGGAATCTTGGGACCACACTATAGGAAGAAGATGTGGAGAATAGAAAGACACATTGTATTTGACACTTGTTCTCAAAGAGTGTTGGTAGTTGTTAGACTTCAGTTTTGCTCAGTAATTTTTTTTGCATAGATAAAATTAAAAATTTCATTTATTTTTGACATTTCTGGTGTGTAGTATATATAATTGCTTGGCAAGACTATCATTTTGTGTATCCATAATAGTATCTTTGGCATTTATGACAAACATTTAAGCCCATATAGGTAACTTCTTTTTGGCACAGCTTGACTGAGGTTTCAGCTCCCAGACTGATTTGCCGTCATACTTAAGCTATAGCAATGATTTTTTTTTGGGATAAATTTGATGAAAGTCAGGCATAAGAGGGATGTATGAGGTTAGCTCACCTGTAACTGGTCCAAGCTTTTTTTTTTTTTTTTTTGGTTGGTCATAGTACTTGAACTCTGAGCCTGGGCACTGTCCCTGAGCTCTTGGTCCAAGGTTTTTGATCCTCTAATTCCTCTCCTTAAGTAGTAAAGGATTATAGAAGTATGTGTTACATTATCTGTCTAATATGGATTGGTTGTTGTTGATTTTTATACTTTTCTCTTACAAACTTTTATTTTTTTATGCCAAAAAATTTATTTATGGCTAATCTTTGAAATTCTCAAGATGATGCTGCAACAGCTGCTGTCTTGGGTTTGGGTATTGTTCCTCCATGGAATCCATGCCTGAATCTGCAATAGATAATTTTTAGATGCCTCATCTGGCCTGTCCCTATAGAGTTTTGTCTCTTAGCCTTGGCACTCCAGTTATACTTTCTCTTGCATTTTATAGAGTAGCTGCATTTGCCACACATCGACTTCTGAATGTAGTAGGCCCTAGAACCACAGTAGCGGCACATCGTGCACGTCTTATTGGACGCTTTCCTAAGGATGGTGTTCCCTTTGTCATCTTGCCTCTGCCACTGAGACCAAAGAGCCAGACTTTTAAACTTATGTTCAGAAAGGGATTTGGCCACTCTTAGGATTTTTTTTAAAGAAATGTGTTATTTTTTTTTTTTTTTTTGCCAGTCCTGGGCTTCAGCTCAGGGCCTGAGCACTGTCCTTGGACTTTCTCAAGGTTAGAGCTCTACCACTTGAGCCTCAGCACCACTTCTGGGTTTTTTCTATGTATGTGGTACCGAGGAATCGAACCCGGGTCTTCGTGCATGCTAGACAAGCACTTTAACCACTAGGCCAAACTCCCGGCCCCGAAATGTGTTATTTTTTTAAAGTACTTTTTTCTCCCTCAGGAGATTTTTTTTTTTCTTCAGTGCTTTGGGTTAAACCCTGGACCTTGGCCATGTCTTGGTCATGCTAATACCTCTGAATTACACCCACAACCTCCCATGAGATTTTTGTTTTTTTTTTTTTTGGACGGGGGGTCCATGTGGCTTTTATTACAAGGCCGAGGAACCAGCAACTGGCTTTGGGGAGCCAGGCCTGCTTCTTTGGATTTTTAAATTATTATATTACATTTTTTTTAAAATAGAAGAGTACATATAGGAAAAAAGCACTTATATGTATTTGCAAAATCTGTATCTCATTTGTCAAGTGTGTACTGTGTATCCAGATACTACCTTAAGCATGTTTTGTTTTTTTTTTTTTTTCCAAGTCCTGGGGCTTGAACTCAGGGTCTGGACACTGTCCTTGGACCCTTTTTGCTCAGTGCTAGCACTCTGCCACTTTACTTCCTGGGGCTTGAACTCAGGGTCTGGACACTGTCCTTGGACCCTTTTTGCTCAATGCTAGCACTCTGCCACTTTACTTCCGGCTTTTTCTAGTATGTGGTTCCAGGGAATAAAACTCAGGGCTTTGTGCATGCTAGGCGAGCATGCTACCACTAGGCCATGCTCCTGGCCCAGCATTTTTTATTTATGACAACATTTATTCCCTCACCCATAGGGGAGTATTGCCTTACTTTAGAAAGGCTTTAGAGAAATGGAATAGCTCACACATGATCAGACAGCTAAGAAATAGAAAATTAAACTCAGATCTGACATTATTGTACCTTTTAGGTATGCTTAGGATTTTACATTTTAAATAAGTGATTAAAAATCCATTTATTTTAAAAATAAAATCTAGTTGGGTGTCAGTCCAGGCAGGAAAGTTTTAACTACTCCAGAAGCCAGAAGTGAAGTTGTGGGTTAAGTGGTAAAGCATGAGCCTTGCGCCAAAAAGCTCAGGGATAATGCTTGCGTCATGAATTCAAGCCCCAGGACTGGTTGGGGTGTGTGTGTGTGTGTACATACTATAAGAATACCTTTTTTTTTTTTGTCTGTTGTGGGACTTGAACTCTGGGCCTAGGCGTTTTCCCTGAGGACAGCTCAAGGCTACTACCCTACCCTTAGCTGGTTTTCTTGTGGTTAATTGGAGATAAAACTCTCAGGGACTTTAATGCCCGAACTGACTTTGAACTGTGATCTTCAGATCTCAGCCTCCTGAGTAGCTAGGATTACAGGTATGAGCCACCTTGCCTGGCTTATAAGAATACTATTTGTAGCACTGATTCCCAAAGTACATTAATGTTTTTGGGATCAACTTTCTGAGTTAGTGTGCTAACCAGTCTTTCTACCTGTCTACACATGTTGGAGGCTGTGGATCCCTATAGCAATTTTTATGTAAATAATAAAGAGCAGGGCATGGTAGTTCTCTTTCTAGAGAATTTTGATACATAAGCTCTAGGAATTATATGAAAGAACTAGATAACATTTGGCCTGTGGTAACTGCGTTTGTCAATTGCTACTTTCAAGTATAAAAAGCCTCTTTTGTTTTGGATGGCTCCATACCGATGAGACATAGTGGATTTCTAGTAACTGCCCTTACCGATGAGACATAGTGGATTTCTAGTAACTGCCCTTTCCTTATACTTCCATTTAACTTTACATGCTTGTCCTAATACAGACAGTTTGCTTCGAAAACTCTACCTCATATCTTTTATCATTTAGATGAACAATATAAATGCACTATTCCCCTCATCTTGCTCAAGTTTTGTGAGCTGATTGCAAAATCTTTATAGTGAAGAGAATGTATGCAAAAATTCAGAATATTCAGTTTAGCTGTTTTTCTTCCCCATTTTAACTCCATTTCTCACTATTTCCTTCCTTGCCTACTTTATAGCAGATGTCAGCAAGATAAGGCTAACCCTGGTACAAGTTTCTGTGTAGGCTATGGGTACTCGAGTGGTTCGTGTTAATACCCTTGGAAACTGAATTGGGTGTTCCAGTACAGTCTGGGTATTCTAGTAGTTAGTGCTATGGTCCTTGGAAAATTACCTGGTGTTCCCTGGGCTTCATTCTGCCCTTTGCTTCTAGTGCCTGCCTCCCTGGCTAGTGGCCATCCTTACCTGCTACCTAGGTTTGCTGTCATGTAATCTACATACTTGGCAATGGCTTGGCACCCAATATTTGAATCTGTCAGGGAGATTGCCTCTTGCCTCCAGCCAGCTGTGTCTGGTGTTCCAGGTGAAAAGCCTGCGCTCTTTGGAGAAGGATGTGCTTCAGTTAGGTGTTGTGTTCACTTTTTGTGGCTGTGACAAGATAGCAGAGGAAAATGTCTTAAGGGATGGAGGCTTTATTTTGGCTCACAGTTTAGACCATGTTCAGCTGGCTCCTTTGGGCCTGTGATAAGGCAGAAGGTGGTGCAGGGAGCCCATGATGGGAGGCTGCTCACCTCTTGGGGGTGGAAAGGCAAAGACAGAGAAAAGAGGTTAGCATAAGATACACACTTCAAAGGCATGCCCCAGTTATCCACTTTCTCCAACTAGACTCTACCGTCTAAAAGCCCATTCAGCTATGCACTCATCATTGGGTTAGTGCTTTCAAGATCCAGCCAGTAGTGCCACCAAGTCCTTAACACATGAACTTTCTGGGGGCATTCATTCATACCTAAACCATGGCAGGTGCCAGTGGGAAACATAAGCTTTAGGAACTATACGAAAGAACTAGATAACCTTATAACAGACTTGCTTTTTTTTTTTTTTTTCCCTTCATCTTGGTATGGAGGTTTGAATGCACAAGTATGTTATCACTAGATATGTGCTTCCAGTCCTTTTTGATTTAGGTTATTTTTCAAATAGGATCTTGAGATATTTGTCCAGGCAAGCTTGGACTATCATCCTCCCATTTATGTAACCTCTTATGTAGCTAGGATTACAGATGTGAACTACCATACCTAGCTTGTGGTAACTTTTTGTCATAGCTGGACTTGAGCCACAATCCTCCTGCTTGAGTTTCCTAAATGCTGGAATTACAGAAGTAAGCCTAGTTGAACTCTTACTTTTCTTTCAGAGAATGTCTCAACCTGATGTGTGTCTGGTATGCTCATCATTGGAATGTCCACCTCCAAAACAAAAAGTACCAGGCGCAGGACAGGAGTTGGTCTTGTTATAGAAGCATTTACATTCTACCCTTGGTTTCCCACAGCCATGTCTGGAATACCCCTTTTCAGAAAACGTTTGCCAGTTCTTTCTCAGTAGCCAACTTGGGCTCTAGGTTGAGCCTGATACACCTTTAGATACTCTGTTGCTCAGGCTCTTGGCACATGAGGTTCCCTCCTCATGGGCTCATTCTTTGAAAGTTCCTATTTATAATCTAACTAGAGAGTCTTACTTTTCAGTGACAGGAGAAAAGCTTTTTTTTTTTTTGGCCAGTTCTGGGGCTTTAACTCAGGGCCTGAGCACTGTCCTTGAGCTTTCTCAAGGCTAGCACTCTACCACTTGAGCCACAGCAGCACTTCCTCCTTTTTCTGTGTATTTGGTACCAAGGAATTGAACCCAAGGCTTAATGCATGCTAGGCAGGCACTCTTTTATTAGGTCATGCTCCTGGCCTGAGAAAAGGGTTTTTTTTTTTGGCCAATTCTGGGGTTTGAACTCAGGGCCTGAACACTGTTCTTCGGTTTTCTCAAGGTTAGTACTCAGCCACTTGAGCCACAGCACCACATCCGGCTTTTTCTATGAATGTGAACTGAACCCTGATCTTTGTGCATGCTAGGCAAGCATTCAATCACTTGGCCAAACTCCTGGCCCTGAGAAAAGGTTTTTAAACAGCATTTTACTGACTCTCTTGCGTGGGGTTAGTAACAACACCCACAAATAGACCCATTTTGTGTGTTCATGGAATTTTTTGAAAGGGTGAGGTGTTAGCATATTGGATTACCATAGTAGTTTCCAGTCTGTTTTCCTAATCCTATGATTTCACCCCCTATAATCAGTTTTCTGCAGAGCAGCCATGGGTGACTATAAACATAAATTATTTCATATTACTCTTTCATTTATCCTCTCCATATAGTAGAAGCCAAAAGTTGTATTTAGGGTACCATTACTATTGTCTTCTCCTATGCTTAGTGGCTATGCCAGGTACATTCTCAGGTACACTCATTCCAGGGTTCTGGCATTTTTCTTTTTTTTCTTTTTTCTTTTTTTTTTTTTTTGCCAGTCCTGGGCTTGAGCTCAGGGGCTGAGCACTGTCCTTGGACTTTCTCAAGGTTAGAGCCCTACCACTTGAGCCTCAGCACCACTTCTGGCTTTTTTCTATGTATGTGGTACCAAGGAATTGAACCTGGGTCGTCATGCATGCTAGGCAAGCACTTTAACCACTAGGCCAAACTCCGGGCCCGGTTCTGGCATTTTTCTTCAGAAAAACTTGCTTGGCTGTCTTCATCACTTCCTTCACTTTTAAAGTAGATCCTTCCCTACCTCACCTCATGCATTTTTCTAATCCCTCTATCACTATTTTTCCTTTATAACACTTAGCCACTATCCCATTGTACCATATACTTTTAAAAAACTTAACAGTTTTGTTTGTCATCCTTTCTAAAAGCATCACAAAGGTGTATAAGCTATAAGTACTTGTTAGCTACCAAATTCCTATGCCATTGAACTATGTTTGGTAACAGTAAGTTTTCTGTACTGAATGAATAAATGATTGCTGAAAAAAATTTTTTTGGGGTGCTGTTCCTGGGGCTTGAGCTCAAGGCCTGATCGCTGTCCTTAATCTTTTGTGCTCAAGGCTAGTATTCTACCACTTGAATCACAGCAACCACTTCCAACTTTTTCTGAGTTTTATTAGAGATAAAGAGCCTTAGAATTTTCTGTCCAGACTGGGCTGGTTTTGAAACTTTCATTAAATCTCAACCTCCTGAACAGCTATGACCATATCTGGCCTGAAGAAAAGCACCCCCCCCCCTTTTTTTTTAAGGCAGGTCATTTCAGACCAAAAATGTGGGAAAATATAAGCTAAATTCCAAATTCAAAGTTTTTGGAAATAGAAGGAAATAAAAATCTCTCCTTTGATAGGAGAGTATGTATCTCAAGATAATTGGGTGATGGCCAGATAATGAAAGTCCTTGTCAGTATTTTCCAGTGTGATTTGAGGTATAATGGGAATATGTCAAGATATTCCAGTACTTAATATTTTGAAGTTTACTTCCTAAGTACAAGGATGCCCTCCTGTGTTATATAACTGTTCTATAACTCAGATTGGCATAATCTGTCAGCTTTGGAAGTGGTCGTGTGGTTTATGTGGAAGAGCATTAGCCTTGAGCGAAAGAAGCTTAAGTTCAAGCCCCAGGACTGGCAGCAGCAACAACAAAAAAATGCAAAACAAAAACTTAAATCTTTAAAATTTGAAATTGGCTGATTTTTCCAATAGTGTTATATACAAGCTCAGGATCTAATTTTGCATGGATTGTATTTAATTACATCTCTTTAGTATCCCCCAGTCTGTAAATAGTTCCTCAGTTTTATTTTTCATGACTCTGACATTGATTTTCCTTTTAGTGTTGCTGGGGATCACTCCCACACAGCCTTTTACACTCTGGGCAGGCACTCTAATCCAGCTATATTCCTAGCTGCATGCCCTTGATAGTTTTAGAGTAGAGAGTTTGTTACTTGTTACTTTGTAGCCTGTCTCTCAATAAGGTTTTGTGTTACATTTGGAGGTATACCAGTGAATTCATGCTCTGTTATTTTTGTGGTTTGTATTAGAAAAAGCATGATGGTGTCCTTGTGATAAAAATTTTTAGCACTCGGTGAAGGTGATGTTTGCCAGGTTCTTTTTTTCCCTTTTTAAACAGCACTGGGATTTAAACTTGAGGCCTTGTACTGGCTCAGCCCTTTTTGCTTATGCTGGTTATTTTTGAGATAGGGTTTATCATCCTGCTCAGGTGTATGTTTGGACCACACACATATTTTAGGCTTTCCCTCAAAGCTGGGATGATAGGCATGTATCACCATATGGAGCTTCTTTATTTTGAGATGGAGTCTCCCTGCCTGGGCTGTTTTGCAACCGTGCTTCCCAGTCTCAGCCTCCCACGTATCTTGGGGTGACACATGTGTGCCCCCACACTTCGCTGTAGGTTGAAAAGGGGCCTCATGATCATTTTTCCTGGACTGGTCTCAAACTGTTATTCCCCACATTGTCCACATGGCCCCCACACCGTCTTTTTTTCCTAATGGGAAAAGGAAGTTGATAATGGAGGTTGGAAAAAGCTTTATGTTTATTGCTGTGTGGAAACTAGTTTGGAAAGAATGAGAAAGGAGATAGGCAGATTGACTAGAAAACTTTGGCTTACTCTACCTGGAGATGATTTGTGTGAGCGTTGTTGAGTTGCCTGGCAGTGGTGGCTATGCCTACAGAGATGGATGTACCTAAAGTACATTTGAAAATTTGTTCATCTGTTTTAATTAACAAGTTACCAAAGGTAGGAATTTGTCTGGATGTAAGTAAACGTTTATCATAAGAGTGCATTTTAAATATACATTGTTTTGAGCCAGATACTTTTATTTATTTTGGTAATTTATTTATTTATTTATTTTTCAGTCCTGAGGCCTGAACTCTGAGCCTGGGCCCTGTCCTTGAACTCCTTTTTGCTCAAGACTAGCACTCTACCACTTGAGCCACAGCACCACTTCCGGCTTTGTGTATGTGGTACCAAGGAATTGAACCCTGGGCTAGGCAAGCACTCTACCACTAGGCTACACTTCTGGCCCCAGAGAGAGTGTTTTGTAAATTTCTTTTCATTGCATATACCATGGCATTGCCTTTCCAACAGGTGATTGAATAGGATTTGTGGACTACTCCAAGTCATCATGAATAGTTTTTTTTTTTTTTACACTTGAATCAGTTCTGTTTTCATAAGTACGTGTCATATTTAACTAATTACTCTTTTCACCCTACTTTTTAGATATTATGATCAGATTTGTTCCATTGAACCTAAGTTCCCATTTTCTGAAAACCAGGTAAGTCATTGATTTTGTATAGTAATAACAAATTGTCCATTTCCTTCCACCCATAGTATCATTTTATTGAACTCAGTTATGCCTCTTTTCCATCTGTAGGTCTATGAGATAGTTTTATATGAATTAGGAATTTTTAGGTTTATCTGGTATGAATTTGTCATTGTGAAGAGTCCTAGAGTTCTCATAAAACTGTATACAGTCACTTAGAGAGCATTAGACTCTATTTTATATCAGTAGGATCTATTTATTTATTGACTAATGTAAATGACTCTGTCTTTCTCTTGACTTTTATAGAATTGAGGAATTATATAGTTGAGGAAGTACCAGTCTCAGGTTTGTGCACACCATGTAAAAAAAATGAACTCTGTGGTTAGGGATGGCCGAGGGAAGGGGTGATAGCGAATGATCCCTTCATTTTGTGAAAATGTGCCTGCTCAAACAGATGATGCTTTAAAAGCAAGGTGAAGGCTGTAGTTCATGCTCCCAAGCCAAAAAGGTCATGCAGTAGGATTAATTGAAGTGGAGATTTGAGATTGGTTGAAAGGTCACATCTTTAGCAGGAGTTGGATGATGTTACGAGAAAAGTGAACCAATCATCTGCAATGCAGTGTAGTGCTGATTAGTATTAGGGGCAGGTATATTTTCTTTCATGGCAGTTTCCTAGAAACTATATACTCCTAGATACTGAGCGTCTACTGAACTTTAACCTTTATTGTACCAAAATGGGATTATTATATAAGATTTTCTTAAAATACTTAAGGAAAAAAATGTTTATGGATGGCTGGTGAAGGTGCTGGAAGCAGAAGTTGGAGAATAGATGAACAAAGAAAGGCAAAAGGCTAAAGATATTAATGGGTGTAGAGAACTTGATCATTAATATTATTACTATTTTGAGTTCTGTGGGATTTTTCTAATTCAGAGTTTAAAGTATTTTTTTTTTTTTTTACTAGCTAGCGATGGATGTAGCTAAGTGATAGAGTACTTGACCGGTGTGCGAGAGGTCTAGAGTTCCCATACAGAGAAGAAAAAAAAAATCCTTGTACTGGTTGTAATTAATAATTTAAATGGATCTAAATTCTTTTTAACCTTACATACAGTATCTTAGATAGAAGCAGGGAGAAATATAGTTTTTTTTTAAGTAAAAATTTTATTCATGGGCCGGGAGTTTGGCCGAGTGGTTAAAGTGCTTTCCTAGCATGCGCGAAGACCCAGGTTCGATTCCTTGGTACCACATACATACAAAAACGCTGAAACTGGTGCTGAGGCTCAAGTGGTAGAGCTCTAGCCTTGAGAAAGTCCAAGGACAGTGCTCAGGCCCTGAGCTCAAGCCCAGGACTGGCAAAAAAAAAAAAATTTATTCATGTATAACTTATTATAGAAAATGAACAGATCATGTTTATAACTTTCATAGTCACAAGTGAATATGTTTGTATAACTAGCACTCAGATCAGGAAATAAAATATCCCATTTCCCAAAGAGACTATTTCCTATGTTAGTAATTTTTGTTTTCAGTTTTATTTCCTAGGAAACTTTGTAGTGATTATTTTCTTCTTTTGATTGTTTGATGTGTTAGCTTTATTGAGATTATAAAGATGAAGATAATGTTTGTGATTATTGACACAAGAACATTTTGAAATAACATGGTACCAGTATTTTACTTTTTAAGAAATTATAGTCCCAAAGAAGGGAAAGGATTTGGTGACAGAAAATATTATCTTATGTTGGTTGAGCTTTTCTCCTTTCCTCATTGAAGGACTCTCTAAAAAGAGACAATATTTAATGACATCTAAGAAGCTAAAATAATTTTCTATTTTATCTCATTCTATCTAGATCTGCTTGACATTTACCTGGAAGGATGCTTTTGACAAAGGTTCACTTTTTGGAGGATCTGTAAAATTGGGTATGTAATTTTAAATAGAAATAATAGGAAACTTGACCTAAACACTTTGTTTTTGATTTTGAAATTTGTTATTCTATCACTGGATACTTAAATGGGCATTTTTTTCTAAACTTCAAATGATTTAGAAAAAAATATTCATCCAAAAAAGTTTGCCTCCTTGGGCTAGGAGTTTGGCCTAGTGGTTAAAGTGCTTGCCTAGCATGCACGAAGACCCGGGTTCGATTCCTTGGTACCACATACATACAAAAAAGCCGGAAGTGGTGCTGAGGCTCAAGTGGTAGAGCTTTAGCCTTGAGAAAGTCCAAGGACAGTGCTCAGGCCCTGAGCTTAAGCCCAGGACTGGCCAAAAAAAAAAAAAAAAAGTTTGCCTCCTAATGACTAAAATTTTTTACATATTTTCTTTTTTTTTTTTTAAATTGTAATGTATAGAGGGGTTACAGTTATATTTGCCAGGTAGTAGATGCATCACTTCTCACACAGTTGATACTCCTTCTCATGTTTTTGTTCCCATTTCCCTCCTCCAACCCCCTCCCAATCCTGTTTTCCTCCCTTCTCTTACCTATTTCAGATAAACAAATAAACGTATATACAAGATGACCGCTAACAAAGTCAGATACAGTAACAATATGAAATTAACCAAAGGGCAACAAAAGAGAAGAGAAATAACATAGTACATTAAGAACAACAATCATAGGATATAAAGCTCTTGTTTCCATATCTTGGAGATCCTTTCATTTAGCCTCATTATATATGGCCTTATGTATCTAGGTTTTGCGCCATTGTAATCCTCTGCTAGGAGAGTCCTAGGTGTGTACTAATTATTACAAATGAGGGAAACTGTTGAGCCCATGTTCCTTTGGGTCTGGCTTATTTCATTTAATATGATTTTTTCCAAGTCTTTCCATTTCCTTACAAATGAGTCGATGACATTCATTCTGATGGCAGCATAGAATTCCATTGTGTATAAGTACCACATCTTCTTGATCTAATCATCTACTGAGGGGCATCTGGGTTGGTTCCATATCTTTGCTATAGCAAATAATGCTGCAGTAGTGGCTTTAGTATGTCCTTGTTTCTGGATGCTTGGGTAAATGCCAAGGAATCGAATTGTTGGATCATAGGAGAGCTCTATGTTTAGTCTTTTGAGGAATCACCATACTACTTTCCATAGTGGTTGAACGAGTTTGCACTCCTGCCAGTAGTGTGGTAGCGATCACTCCTGGCCACATCCCTGCCAGCATCTGTTGTTATGGATCAAAGACCTTGAGGTAAAAGCAGATACTCTGAAAACTTTACAAGAAGAAATAGGAGATACAGTAGGTTTCCTTGGCACAGGTTGAAACACAACAAATAGAAACACAACAAATTGAAAGTTTGGACAAATGAGACTGCATTAAACTGCAGAGTTTCTGTATGGCAAAGAACATAGCTAGCAGGTTAAATAGAAAGCCCACAGAGTGGGAGAAGATCTTTACTACCCACACAACAGACAAAGGGCTCATATCTAAAATATATCTATAGCTAAAACAATTGACTTTCTCCAAAACAAATCTTCAAAGAAACAACCATCCCATTAAAAGGTGGACCAAAGACTTAAAAAGAGAGACTTTCTGAAGAAGAAATAAGAATGGGCTATAGACACATGAAGAAATGCTTGACATCTCTAGCCATAAAAGAAATGCAAATCAAAACAACTTTGAGATTCCATCTCATTTCAGTTTGAATGGCCATGATCAAGAAATTAATTACATATTTTCTTTTTAATCTCAGCTTCTAACATAATTCCAAAATATTTGTAGAGAGCCTACACTATGCCTGTTATAAAAACAATGCAGTTGTATTCAGTCTAGTTGGGAAGTAAGTTGATCATTCTAAATGTAATATGCACTAGGTAATGTGTAACATGCACCACATAATGCATAATGACATCTTCATCAGTGACAGTATGCTCTGTATTAGTGGTACTATAGGCTTATGTGTCACAATGATGTTGTAGTTATCTGAGTTACCTAAGTATACTTTAATGCTTGCATAATGAAGAAATCACTTAACAGCTCATTTCTCAAAATGTGTCCCAGTTGTTTCAGTGAGACATGACTAAATCAGTCTGTGAAACACACTTATGGGAGCTTAGGTGAGAAAGAAGTTAACTCTATCTGTTAAAAGAAAGCAATGTTTGAGTTAACTTGAAGGATGAATTTCTTTTTCTAGGTGGAAAATATTTCAGATGAATCATCATAAGCAAAGGTCAGAGGGTAGAGACTTTTTTATCTACTAGTTCAAGCAAGGCATCTTCTTTGTACCTTAATTTCTTTACCTGTGAAGTGAGTCATGGAGTTTACTGGGTGGATTAAGAGTGACGATATGTAAAATCCTTATACTGTTCATTTGCTATTGATTGAAATGAATAATAAATGAAGTACATCATATAAAATTATATTGTAGAACATTTATTTATATATCATGTTTATATGTATACTTCAAATAGTATATATATTGTATGAAGTATTGTCTAAATACTGTGTAAGATATATGTGATGCACATGTATCTATCCCAGTATAAGGTAACCCTAGTATCAGACATCCTTTTTATGTAGGTGAGAAAATGAAAATATGTAATAATTACATGTTCTAAACCAGTTTTGAGTTGAGGAATTTTGAAGGTGATGGTAATGGAAAACAAATTGTGAAGAGTTACACATATTCTACTATTGAAATTATACTTCTCCTTATTTATATTTATTTATTTATTTATTTGCCAGTCCTGGGGCTTGAACTCAGGGCCTGAGCACTGTCTTTGGGCTTTCTCTACCACTTGAGCCACAGCACCACTTCTGGCTTTTTCTTATATGTGGTACTGAAGAATCAGACCCAGGTCTTGATGTGTGCTAGGCATGCACTCTACCACTAGGCCAAACTCCCAGCTCCTCCTTATTTCTATTGAATATTGAGTATTAACTCTTATCTAGGCATTGCGGAAGAGGCTTACATATATTGTCTTACTGATTTCCCCATTAGTCTAATGAAGAAAGGCACTATAGTAGTTGCCATATGACTGAACTGGCTTTATCAGATTAAGTAACTTTCAAAGATCATATGACTTGAGTTTAGTGACAGTGATACATGAATCCGGGACTAGAGAGAAACAGACTAGGGAGGACAAGGGAGGACAGACCAGGGAGTATGTATGGTCAGAGAAGTGTTGGGCTTAGGAGACACTTCAGAGGTAAAATGGAAGAGGAAGAAGAAAAGTTAAGGGTTGACTTTTTGCTTTGTAACTTGGCACTTGGAAACAATGGTTTTAAGGAAACAATGGATTTAAAGCTCAGAAGACATAAGAGTTGTTGATTTGGGAGGAGTTAATCATTAGGTGATAATAAATTGAACCCCTCTGGCAGATAATAGAAAACTGTGAAAGCCAGAGCTAGAGAATATAAGATTCCAAGAAAATAATAGGAAAAGTTCTGAGAATGAGAAAAAGCTTTAGATCCTGAAGGAATTAGGAAAATACACATATCAGAGGAGTTTTAAAGGTGATGCAGATTGTGATTTCCCATGTCTGCTGCATATCAGAATTAATTGCACAAAATCCAGAGAGTGAAGAGGAAGTAAAGAAATGTAAATAGCAAAGTGGGTTACTTGTTTCAGAGAATTTTCAGTCTGGATTTTGGTTCAAAGGGAGTAACATTATGCTGAGAGGGAGCCAAGATGAAATAAGATTTTTTTTTTTTTGCCAGTCGTGGTTTTGAGCTCAGGGCCTGAACACTGGACTTTCTTAAGGCTAGAGCTCTACCACTTGAGCCACAGCACTACTTCTGACTTTTTCTACATCTGTGGTACTGAGGAATCAAACCTGGGTCTTCGTGTATGCTAGGCAATCACTCTACCAAACTCCCGGCTGGAAGAAAGGATTTTTAAGGCTGTTGTGATTTAAAAAGCAAATTGATAGGCTGAGAAGAGGAGCAGATAACAGGAGATAAGATTCTGGAATGCTATAGGTTGAATAATGAACCCAAGGTTCTAGAAGAAGTGGTAGGAAGCAAGAAACTGAGAGCAAGAAACTGCGAGCATAAATACAACAGGTGGTGGTTTGCCTGGGTATTTTGGTAACAAAAATTGGAAATTCAATGTCGTAATAATATCTGTTACACATTTGTTAGAATATTGTGCAGTTTTAGAATGGTAAGTGATAAAGCAAGTGTGTATTTGTGGGTATGTAAAGTTACATCCATATTGGAATACATATCAGAGTAGGAGTGAGTGTATTGCTCAGCACTTGCCTAGCAAGTGTGAGGCCCCAGTTCAGACAACCCCAAACTACAAAGGTCAGAATAGTTGTGTTGTACAACTTCATCTGAGTTGGGATCCTTGCAACACTCTTTATATATGAGCATCCCAGGCAACTTGAGTAGTGTGTGAAAAAAATTACATATGGAAATACATGGAGCCAGGAGTTTGGCTACTGGTAGAGTGCTTGCCTACTATGCATGAAGACCCTTGTTTAATTCCCTGGTACCACATACGTAGAAAAAGCCAGAAGTGATGCTGTGGCTCAAGTGGTAAAGCACTAGTCTTGAGAAAGTCCAACAGTGTTCAGGGCCTGAGTTTAAGCCCCAGGACTGGAAAAAAAAAAAAAAGTAGTTGAGAAAAAAAATTAATGTCATTACTCTTAGGAGATAAGGTATTGGATGGTTATGATTTAGTCTAATTTTATTAGCATGTTTGAATTAAAAAACTTTATAACCCAAGTTAGTAATTTTCAAAAACTTTGTGAAGAAGAAGAGGTAATGAGACAACCAAGAATAAAAATAAACTACCAGAACAAAAATTTCTTACCAAGTCTCTCAGACATAAGAAATTGTGAAATAAAATGACAGACAATAGCTTAGATGATAATATTTACAAAAAAATGCAATAGACTGGCATGTATATAGTTTAATCTGTTTCTTGGAGTATATTTCTTTCTTTTTTTTTTTTTTTTTTTTTTTTGTGCTAGTTCTGGGCCTTGAACTCAAAGCCTGAGCACTACCCTTGGGCTTTTTCCTCAAGGCTAAAATTCTACCACTTGAGCCACAGCACCACTTCCTGCTTTTTTGTATTTATGTAGTACTGAGCAATCGAATCTGGGTCTTTGTGCATGATAGGCAAGCACTCTACCACTAGGCCAAACTCTTAGCTGTGTATATTTCATTTTTAACTTATCCTTTTTTTTTATAGTGCTAGGTCAAAATTTAGGGCCAAGTCCGAGTGTGTGTGTGTGTGTGTGTGTGTGTGTGTGTGTGTAAGGCACATGTGCACATGTATGTGTGTGTGATTTATTGCTAACCCTTTTAGTTGGATCATTTATATCTCTTTTTAACCATGGGGATTTTTCTTACATTTCTTTGATAATTTTCTTGACCTTTCATCCCTGTCTTTATACTTTCTAAGTAATTGGGAGCTACTGTAGATTTTTTTTTTACATATTGATTATAAGAATTAGTGCATAAATTTTAATTTTTTAACTATATATTTTTTCTAGGAGAATGTGTAGATAATACTTCTTTGGAGATAGTGTTAGTAACTAAAATTTTCATTTCTGGGTAGCTTTTAATATTTTTTTTATTGTAATTAATAGAAGGGTTACATTATATTCGCCAGATAGAAGGTGCATTACTTCTCAAGTTTTGTCCCCGTCTCCCTCCCCCCACCCCCTCCCCTCATCTTGTTTTCCCCCTTTCCCTATCCTATTTCAAATAAACATATATATATATATATATATATATATATAAAACATACCAGATAACAAGGTAAGATACTGTAACAATATGAGATAACCAAGGGACAACAAAAGAGATGAGAAATAACATAGTACATTAAGAACAACAATCACACATTATATGGCTCTTGTTTCCATATCCTGGAGGTCCTTTCATTTATCCTCATCCTATATGGCCTTATGTATCTAGGTTTTGCCCTATTGTAAACCTCTGCTAGGAGAGTCCAAGGTTTATACTAATTTTGACAAATGAGGGAAACCATTGAGCCTATGTTCCTTTGAGTCTGGCTTACTTCACTTAATATGATTTTTTCTTTTCTATTTCCTTACAAATGATGTCATTCTTTCTGATGGCAGCATAGAATTCCATTGTGTATAAATACCACATCTTGTTGATCCAATCATCAACTGAAGGGCCTCTGAGTTGGTTCCATATCTTTGCTATGGTAAATAGTGCTGCAATGAACATTGTTTTGCTAGTGGATTTAGCATGTCTTTGTTTCTGGATGATTGGGTAAATGCCAAGTAGTGAAATTGTTGGCGTCATAGAGGAGCTCTATTTAGTCTTTTGAGGAATCACTATATAGCTTTCCAGATGGTTGAACGAGTTTACACTCTCACCAACAGTATAGTAGAGATCTTTCCTGGCCACATCCCCACCAGCATCTGTTCTTATTAGATTTCTTTTTTTTTTTTGCCAGTCCTGGGCTTGAGCTCAGGGCCTGAGCACTGTCCTTGGACTTTCTCAAGGCTAGAGCTCTACCACTTGAGCCTCAGCACCACTTCTGGCTTTTTTTATGTATGTGGTATCGAGGAATCGAACCTGGGTCTTCGTGCATGCTAGGCAAGCACTCTACCACTAGGCCAATCTCCCGGCCCCTAGATTTCTTGATAATGGCCATTCTAACTGGAGTGAGGTGGAATCTCAAAGTTGTTTTGATTTCCATTTCTTTTATGGCCAGAGATATCGAGCATTTCTTCATGGGTGTATAGGCCATTCTTATTTCTTCTTCAGAGAACACTGTCTTTAAGTCTTTGTTCCATCTTTTAATGGGATGGTTGTTTCTTATGCGATTTCTTTTAGAGTGATTCAATTTTTTTTAGCTATAGATATATTTTAGATGTCTGTTGTGTGGTTAGTGAAGATCTTTTCCTACTCTGGGCATTCTATTTAGCTTGCTAGGGATGTCTAGGTAGCTTTTCTTATTCTTCAACTTAAAGATAATAACAGCTTGTTTGTTCTCATGGTTGTACCATTTAAATCTCTTTTAAGGATACTAATTATCTTTGACTTACTGGAACTGATTTGTTTACTTTGGTTATTTTTCAGTTACCTTGATCTTTCCCCCCTCCCCCATCATAGGGGTTGAACTCAGAGCCTAGGCACTGTTTCTGACCTTTTTTTTTTTACATAAGGCTAGCACTCAGTCACAGTGCCACAGAACCACTTCTGGCTCTTTCTGTTTATTTGGTACTGAGGAATCAAACCCAGGCTTCATGCATGCTAGGCAAGCACTCTACCACTAAGCCACATTTCTAGTTCTCTCTCTCTCTCTCCTTCTGTCTCCCTCCCTCCCCCTCCCTCTCTCTCCCTCCCCCCCTCTCTCTCCCTCCCCCCCCTCTCTTTTTAGGCTATATTAGTTCTCAGGTCACACTTTACTTAAGAAATTAAGTATGTATTTATTTTAAAAAGTAGGTAAGAGTAATACATTTGTCTGCTGAACTATAGAGTCAGGATGTTAGCAGTGAATTGCTATTATTAAAAGGGAGGCTACCAAGGTATTGTAGCAAGAAGGGTTATAATTTATAGCATTATTCTATGGCTTATACAACTGTATTATTCTGGTTCTTTTCAGGTTTTTTTTTTGGTGGGCCATGGGGCTTGAACTCTGGGCCTGGGTGCTGTTCCTGAGCTCTTCAACTCAAGGCTACTGCCCTTCTTCTCCAGCCACAGCTCCCCTTCTCATTTTCTAATGATTAATTGGAGATAAGAATCTTATGGATTTTAGTGCCCAATGCCTGGGCTGGCTTTGAACAGCGATCCTCAGATGTGAGCCTCCTGCGTAGCTAGGATTACAGGTGTTGGCCACTGTATCTGGTTTCTTTTCAGTGATTTGCCCAATGTTTTTTGTAAAGAATCTTATGATTATTTTGCCTTGTGGCCATTTGTCTTGTATGCTATGTAAAGTCCTAATACTGTGATTGAATTTTCCAAGTAATGGAGATTCTTTTTCTTTACAACTTATTTTATTTTATTTTTTTTTGGCTAGTCCTAGGCTTGAGCTCAGGGCCTGAGCAATGTCCTTAGACTTTCTCAAGGCTAGAGCTCTACCATTTGAGCCTCAGCACCACTTCCGGCTTTTATGTATGTAGTACCGAGGAATCGAACCTGGGTATTCGTGCACTGCTAGGCAAGCACTCTACCATTAGGCCAAACTCCCGGCCCCACCACTTTTTTTTTTTAATTGTGATAAAATGTCGGGGTTTTTAGTCTTCCTTTCCTCCTGACCTGAAAGAGGGATAGAGAGAACACGCCCCAACCAGGAAGAGCCGAGAGAGGAAAGGGCCAACTGAGGCCCGCCCCCCTTCCCCCCAGCCCTTCCTCACCAGAGGACAATCAGACTTGTCAGGGAAACCCGTCAAGGCAAGGACTTGTTTATTGAGGAAGTATATTTAGCCCAGCACAAAGGTGGGTGGAGGGGGGAGGAGGTAGATAAAGAAGTGGAATCAGGTGCTGTCCCAGTTCTGGGCCTATCCCAGAGGTAGCCTTACTTTACATCACAAACCACAGCCACGCCTTCCAACTGGGTGACAGGCAGGTTGGGTCCCCAAACCAGGAAATGAGCACAGAGAGCACAGAGCTCCTTTTACAGCATAGGTTTCATTTCCCTGATAGGATGTGCCCCACAATAAAATACACAAAATACCTTTTTAATAATTTTAACTGTACAGTGACTTTGAGCATATTTACATTATTTTGCAACCATTACCACGGTTTCTAGAAATCCTTCATTTTGCAAAACTGACACTACTCATTGAACATTATCTTCCCATTCTTTTCTTCTTGCTAGTTTCTAGAACTCCAGTGTTCTTTTTTCTGTCTCTGAATTTAATCATTCTAAGTAATACTGTAAAAACACAATAATAAAATCTGCCATCTTAAGATTCATTTTAACTGTACAGTTTAGTAATATTACTGTATTCATTGTTGTAAAAGAAGTCTCTAACAATTTTCTTGCAAATATGAAATGCTATATTCATTAAATAATAAACCCTCCACTCCCCTGGTTATCACCATCTAATTCCTTTTCTGTGCATTCAATTATACTAGATACTTCATAGAAGTGTGATCAGACAGTATTTGTCTTTCAGTGGCTGGTTTGTTTCCTTTAGCAGAATGTTTATGTTGTAGCATGGGATTTTTATCATAAAGATGAAATATACCAGAGGTTACAGCTACAGAGGTCAGGAAATGAGTAATTTCTTTTTGAGTGGTGCCACTTCTTCCCTCATTTTCTCCCAGTTTTTTGCCCTGTGATTTCCTTTCTTTTTAGGGTTGAATAATATGTGATTGTTTGTATATATAGTATTTAGTTATTGATCAGTGGTGGATAGACACTTGGGGTGATTTTGCTTTTTGTCTATTATGAATAATGCTGCTTTGAACCCTAGTGTATAAATATCTGAGAGACTGCTTTTAATAGTTCTTTTCTTGATTATATTGTAATTCTGTTTTTAATCTTTTGTGGTTTCTCATAGCACTTTACATACTTTTCATTCCTACCAACAGTGTATAGTAGTTCCTTTTTCTCTACATCTTTATTAACCCTTGTTATTTTACTGCTTTTTAAAAATAGTTATACTAAGTGGATGTGAGATATTTTACAGATTCTTGATCAGAGTTGTATTTTTGCTACACTATCCTGCTAGGCTTCTGAGAAATGTGTTGGCTTGAGAGGGAGTGAGGCGTGAAAGGCCAGCTAGGAGAGGTCCTTGCAGTAACTCAGGTTTGTAGTAAAGAGGAACTAGTTTAAGTGTGGGATAAAGATATACTTTTGAGAGGTAATGGAAACATGGGAAGAATTTATGTGAATTTAAGAGGTAAAGTGAAAAAATGACATAATGATTTTAATATTTTGAATCTTACTATAATAAAACTGTAGAAGTTAAAAGGTGAGAAAGGGTACCTTATTGATCTGTTCAGCTTTTTTTTTTTTTTTTTTTTGTCAGGCCTGGGGCTCAAGCTCAGGGACTGAGCACTGTCCTTGGGCTTTCTCAAAGCTAGCACTCTACCACTTGAGCCCCAGTGCCACTTCTGGCATTTTCCATGTATGAGGTACTGAGGAATTGAACCCTGGTCATCATACATGCTAGGCAAGCACTCTTCCACGAGGCCAAAATCCTCTCCCTTCTGTTCAGCTTTTGATGGTAGACCATTATGGAACTAAGTACTTGTGAGGGCAGTCTGAAATAGGTGGGGAGTAGGTCTGGAAACTTTTCTGTGAGGGCCAATAGGATCGAGGCTATACTATTTCTCTCCAAAACATTTGTTTTCTTTAGAAAAAATTTGAATGTTCTCGCTTTTTTTTTTTTCAGCTCTTGCAAGCCTCGGATATGAAAAGAGCTGTGTGTTATTCAATTGTGCAGCCTTAGCTAGCCAGATTGCAGCAGAACAGAACCTGGATAATGATGAAGGATTGAAAATTGCTGCTAAGCATTACCAGGTATGTAGAAAACCGGTATCCCATGATTGTCCAGTGGTGGATTTGCATTTAATTTTTAAATATCTTTTTTATTTTTTGAAAAGTAATCCACTTTAAAACTGAATTTTGTCTTGAACTGTCTATATCAGGTCAATTTTTCCTAAGCATTATTTACATAGCACCTGGCATAGTACCTGGCTTACATTTGAGGCTCAGTAAATAATGATGGATCAGAAAAGTCATTCACTTGCATTTATGATAAATTTAAGTAAATGACTTCTCTTGAAACATGTATTAGGCTTGAACTCAGGGTCTCCTAAGTTACTCTGCTTGCTCACATAGGGCTAGTACTTCTACCACTTGAGCCGCGCCTCCAGCAGCTCAGCTTTTTTCTGGTTATTGAAGATGGAAGCTTTCAGATTCTTATGCTTAAGTTGGCTTTGAACTGAGAGCTTTCAGGTTTCAGCTTCCTGAGTAGGATTATGGTTATGAGCTTGGTTTTATATTCTTACATTTTCTTTGAGTGAAACACATTTAAAATTTGCCAAGTGTTATAAAAATTAAGAACTTTTGGCAAGAAAATAAAAGTTTTAACTCAGGCCTGTAGTAGAGCAGTTGTATTTAAATATGGCTGAAAGTTAAGTTCATGAGATGACTAAATTTATACTTTAGCTACTCATCATTGACTAATATGGCATGTTGTTTATTATTTACTCAGGTGTTTTTGTTTCTGCAAAACAAGTGACTTGTTAATAACAAGATCATATTTTTGTGCTTTATGTTACTTTGCATTTACAGTGTTTTCATGTATGTCATTAGATATTTTTTTCTTTTTGTCAGAGAATGGGATTTGAACTTGATATCTGAAATTTTCATTCATTGACTGGCACTCTACCATTGACCTCATGTTATTATGTAAACCCTGTCATGCATGTCATATAATGTCAGTCAGTGAGGAGACTGAGAACTGTATTAATAAAGCAGTTCGTTTGAGTTATAGATGTTCTTACTCTGAGTTTCATGGTATTTCCTTTTTTTTTTTTGCCAGTCCAGGGCCTGAGCACTGTCCTTGGATTTTTCTCAAGGCTAGAACTCGACCAGTTGAGCCTCAGAACCACTTCTGGCTTTTTTAAAGTATGTGGTACTGAGGAATCAAACCTGGGTCTTCGTGCATGCTAGGCAAGCACTCTACCACTAGGCCAAACTCCCGGCCCCTCATGGTATTTCTGTTGGCCTTTCCATTGCTTTTCTGTGGAATTTATTTGTCTCAAAAGGGCCTTGTATCTTGACTTTCCTCATTGTTTAAGTTCAGACGAAAGGTGAGGAATGCTATTTTGGGCAAGTGAAAAGAAAATACATGGTAAGCAAAGTACATGCATCAACTTGTGGCTTGTTGAATTGTTTTGGTGCACATATGGTTTCTTTTTTTTCGGTGGGGGGGGGTGTTGGTTGTGGAACTTGAACTCTGGGCCTTGGGCATTGACCCTGAGTTCTTCAGCTTAAGGTTACTTACTGCCTTACCCCTTGAGCCACAGAGTCATTTCTGGTTTTCTTGTGGTTAATTAGAGATAAGAGTCTCACAGACTTTTGTGCCTGGGCTGGCTTTGAACCGTGATTGTCAGATTTCAGCCTCCTGAGTAGCTAGGATTACAGGTGTGAACCACCACACCCAGTTTATGGTTTCTTTTTGAGCCTGTAAATGACAAATATATAGAAATTCTCAAGTACAATGAAATTTTATTTAACTTTCTATTAACTGTTAAGTTTCTATTAAAATTTTATTTAGCTTTGTTAACTTTCTGTTTTAGGTAGCTTTCTGTTAACTGTAACTCATTTAATTGACATGTAAGATTGCGGAGTTCGTATTGTGTTGTTGAGGAAACCCTCTGTTCTGTGAGTATCACAGCAGGCTACATGGATAGAAGGAGCTGGTGGTCTTAGACTCACTCCTGGTCTGGGGTACTGGCCACTCAAACTATTAGATTCTTTCACCTCTTTAGATACTCAGTTGCTCATATGGGCAGGAGGGCCTTGAACAAGGCCAGCTGATTCATCTTTCTAGATATTCTAGTTTTAGGACTACTTTATGACTGTATGAAAGATATTACTTATTTTAGTATAGTTAGCTGTATACCCTCTATAGCTAATCTAACATCTTCCTTTTTTTCAGTGTAAGGGATTTTAGTATATGGACAAATTATAATTGGGATAAAAAATGTATAATTGGCATAAAAATGCAATGGGATACCTTTTATTAGAGAGCCTTGAAAGGTAAACTGAAACAAATAGTAATGCTTTTCCTTAGAGGATTGAGGTGAGTATGAGATATATGTATTGTTTGAGAATCCCCTGAGCACAGCATACTTCTTGAAATAAAAGTTTGAAATCAAAGCAAGAGCATTTCAATACTAATTTTATCCTTAGATCAGATTGGAAGAGGTATATCTAAATCTTGTGGTCATTTTGTTTTTCCTTCTTCACTAGGTTTCTTATTAGAGTATTGAAAGATACTGTGTAAACTGAGAAATTTTTGTGTAACAATTATTCACTGGTTAACCTTTGATTTTTGTGTGTAACCATAGAAAAGCAAGTCTTACAGAATTTCTATAGATTTTTAAGCCTTTTTTTTCTCTTCCTGTCTAGTTTGCTAGTGGTGCCTTTTTACATATCAAAGAGACAGTTTTATCTGCCTTAAATCGAGAGCCTACTGTGGACATATCTCCAGACACTGTTGGGACCCTCAGTCTTATTATGCTGGCACAGGCCCAAGAAGTTTTTTTTTTGAAAGCCACGAGAGGTAACTACAATTTTTTTTCTCCATTTTATTGCCTATGAAAAGAAGTGTTAGGCTTTTAAACTAAGAAGGTGTTTGAAATATGATTAAAATATTCTATTAAAGCTTTTCCTTTTGAACTTGATACTTGAATTATTGAGAAGTTTAATTACCTTCTTTTTTTGTACTGGAAGTATAGGTTGTGTTTGAAAGTTTATGGAATGGATAGGTATTATCTTTAAATACCTGGTTATGGAATAATAATGATGTGTTTATGATATTTCAAAATATTATTTAGCAAATATTTACTGGGTATCCGTTCTGTGCTAGGGCATTGTTCTAATGTCTAGAAAAACAGAATTAGCAAACAATTAAGACCTCAGTCTTTTTAGCAGGAGATAGATGATAAGGAAGAAATAAAGTGGCCAAGGTCATTTCAGAGGCCTAAGTGGCTCTGAGTAAAATAAGAATGGATTATGTGTAGTGGTTGGTGGTCAGGCTGTGACATGGTGGTCATACTAATTAGGTTCATTAGTTGAGAGTTCCAAGACTTAAATGGCAGAAGGAACCATTCAGACAAACTCCTTGGTATATAAGGGAGTAAGAACATTTTTTTTTTATAAGGCATAGAAGTTAATATGAGGGAATGGAATAAAAATATGTAAAGTGCAGAAAAATTGAAGATTAGAGACCTTGCTGTAATACAAAACTAGAATAAGTTTTTTTTTTACAGTAAGAGATTATGTTGTATGTGGTAGCTAAAGTCTGTAATCCCAGCTACTTAGAAAGTAGAGATAGAGAGGATTATAGTTAGTCAAAAAGTTTGTGAGACACCTCACTAACAAAACCAAAAATGAAACAAAGCCTGGTCATGGTAGTTGTCTGCTTGTCATTGCTGCTATGGAAGCTGGCATAACCAGGAGGATGGTGACTTTGTCTTGAGCAAAAAGAGCTAGGGGCAGAGTTTACATGGTAGAGTGCTTACCTACCACTGTTACGTCTTGAGGTCAAACCATAGTACCACCAAAAATAAACCCAAGCAAACAAAACTAAAAGCAAATACCAGAAAAAGCAAAATGGAAAACTCAGCCAGCTAACTAAACAAATGATAGTTTATATCGAGGTGGACTGCATATACACCAAAATTCTAAACTTTATGTCAATGTTGTTTAGTGTATTCAAAATTTTGCAACCATTATCATCTTATTTTAGAACATTTTTTGTCAAGCTGGGCGCTGATGGCTCATTGCCTGTAATCCTAGCTACTCAGAAGGCTGACATCTGAGGATTGAGATTCAAAGCCAGCCCTGGCACGAAGCCAGCCCTGGCATGAAAGTCTGTGAGACTCTTATCTCCAGTTAACCACCAGAAAACTGGAAGTAGAACTGTGGCTGAAAGTGGTAGAGTGCTAGCCTTGAGCTGAAGAGCCTAGGGACAGCCCCCAAGCCCAGAGTTCAAGCCCCATTACTCCCCCCCCCAAAAAAAAGACACTAAGAACATTTTTGTAACCCCAAGAAGACAACCATACGTTACTCCTTACTGCCTAACTGCTGGTAACCATGAATCTATTTTTGTGTTTTTGGATTTGTCCGTAGAGTAATTGGAGTCTCATAAGAATACTGTATTATCAGTTTTTATTGTTTTGTTTTTTTGGTTTTTTTTTTGCCAGTCCTGGGCTTGAGCTCAGGGCCTGAGCACTGTTCTTAAACTTTCTCAAGGCTAGAGCTCTACCATTTGAGCCTCAGCACCACTTCTGGCTTTTTTCTATGTATGTGGTACCAAGGAATTGAACCGGGTCTTCATGCATACTAGGGAAGCATGCTACCACTAGGTTAAACTTCCGGATCTCATCATTAAGATTTTTTAAAAAGTAAATGCACAAACTTAGTTTTAGTGCCTATACTGACTCATATATAATTTTACTTATAATGGTGAATTTTATTCCAGATAAAATGAAAGATGCCATTATAGCTAAATTGGCTAATCAAGCTGCAGATTACTTTGGTGATGCTTTCAAACAGTGTCAGTATAAAGATACGCTCCCCAAGGTCAGTTATTTTTTATATATAAAAACAGTTGGTTATTTTGCATGGGAAATATTTTTATATATAAAAATCAAGTTGAAATTTTGTATAAGAAAATTTGAAATTTTAATAGATGTAAAGAACATTTATAGAAAGCATTTTAAATTGAAGTTGCATGACCAATCTTTTATATTTAATCTTTATACTGTGTAGATGTTGTACTAAACTTATTTTCCTAAGCTAAACTTTTTTCAGAAAAACTGACCATCTTTCCAATCAAGGAGTTGTGTAAGACTGAATTGTTGGTGATTTAATATAAGCATGAATAATTGAGTATGTTGACTATTCATATTTTTAATTATTGTCCTGTTCTCTTAAAGATGAATCTTAAGGCGCAAAAGCAGAAAAAAGGAAAAGAAACCTTAACAAATTCATCTGCTACCTTGATTAGAATTAAGTTTTGCCAACAGGGATAGAAAATGGGCTGATAATGAACAGCTAAGGAAAAGCAACCATCTTAAACTGCATATCACAGGAAGTATTCTGTTTTAATGTGAGGTTTTCTGAAGTGACAATTGAAAAGATTGCTCAGAGGTGATCATTTGTAAATAACAAAGGGATGACTAGACTAAGCAGTAAAGTTGGAATGGTCAAAAGAGAAACTTAAAAATGCAGTACATTTTAACTATTCTCTTCAGAATTAAAAGAATTCAGGAATTAGTTTCACTTGTGTGGTGGCAGATGATGTTCTGTGATTTAAGAAAATTTATGAATTGATAAGTAATTTTTAAGAATCATCAGAAATTATGAACTTGCAGAGTTTTGGGCTACAGTAAAAATTCATATAAATATATTCAGTAGGATGAATCAGGAATTAATGTGACAATTTGTAGTGATTTAGAAGATACTTAAAGGGCTAGAGTGTAGATTCATGTTAGAATACATGCTGGTAGAATACTTGCCTAGCAATTAGAGCTCTTCATGCTTTTTCCCAGTTCTTGGAGAAAAAATAAGACTGGGAAGTGACTAGCAGAATTTTGCCCAGGACTCTTAATATTAGTAACATTACTGTTACAAGGAGACTTGAGATCTCCTCTTCCCTTTTCTTCATGTGAAAGACCTGTGTTCAACTGCATAGTGTACAGATACATCCAATTAGATTATTAATTCATTACTGTCATAAAGAGAATAATATCATCTCAATGGCTTAGAAGCTATCTCTAAACATTCCTGTTATTCATGAATACCTTTTGTTTAAATAACAAGTTGTTACAGCCTTGAGTATTCCTGCAAATGCAGTGTAGGATTAAGATGTCCTGTTTTTTCCTTACTATTAAAGCTGAAGGGATTTTCATTCTGGTTATAAAACTAGTGTGTCTGCAAGTGGGACCTAGGAAACTAGGATATTATTTACTGAAGGACAAGGAAACCCTGAAGGTAGTAATTTAGTTTTGATTTAACTCTAATTTTGTCTAGACAGACATGTCTAGTGTATTTCTTGGGTGTTTAAAAAAATGTTTCCTAGAAACAATGAAGTGACAGGATAGGGTTAGGTATTTTGGAAGAGCCTTTACCCATATAGTGGATTTTTGGTTCATTTCATTGGATTTTTTTTCTTTTTCTTTTTTGCCAGTCCTGGGTTTAAGCTCAGGGCCTGAAGTCTGTCCTTGGATTTTTCTCAAGGCTAGAACTCTGCCACTTGAGCCTCAGCACCACTTCTGGCTTTTTCTAAGTATGTGGTACCAAGGAATCGAACCCGGGTCTTCATGCATGCTAGGCAAGCACTCTACCACTAGGCAAAACTCCCGGCACTCATTGGATGTTTTAAAAGTAATTTGAGAAGTTATTTTTAAAGATTAGGGAAAATGGCACTATCATTATTTATTCATGTGGTGCATTTATGTGTCTACAACATGGTTTTGAGAATATGGCATAGAAATGTTAGTATGTATAGTACTAAACCATTTTTAAATGGCTAAAATAATCTTTACGTCTCTTAGCATATGATTTAAGCAAGAACTTACTTTGCTGTCTTTTGTCTCTTTAACATGCTGAAACAGTCAGCTATAGAGCAGTTTCATTAGTCTATGTGAGTAATGGTGGTTTAGGTAATTTTAAGGGCTGGGTAAGGGCTCTCAAGAAAGTTTGTAAGAGCCCTGTGCTTGGCCATTCTACATCTCTTTTTCTTTCTAACGCATGTTCCCCTCTCTTCCTTGTAAACAGAATGCTGACTTCATGCCTTAAACAAAATTGTAAAAATATAAATTGACTTCATTTAACAATTTTAAAAAACCCTTAATTTTAACTGGAAGAAATATCTGAATTCATAGAGTTCAATCCTCACGATATCATACCGTCTTCTCCATTTACACCTAGTGACTAACCTGTCTCTAAATCATTAATGGGGTGATTCTAATCTCCCTCTCCTTTTCCTTTTTCTTCCTGCATCCCTGTTGTCTGTTATGGTTTGTTTGGTTGGACTTTCCCTGGTCAGTATTTTTATTTCCAGGAGGTGTTCCCCATCTTGGCGGCAAAGCACTGCATCATGCAGGCCAATGCTGAGTATCACCAGTCCATCCTGGCAAAACAGCAGAAGAAATTTGGGGAAGAGATTGCAAGGTTGCAGGTGAGTCTCAGTAATAAATAATATGGCTTGCTGTTTTTTTTCCTAGTCAGATTTAATCAAAGAAAAGTAATTTTTAAAAATCTGTAGTCTTTACATACTACATTTTGAAGTTTTATATTTTATCTAAAAACTTAGTGCAGTTTTGTATTTAATTTCTTACTTGTCCATGCTTATTTTAATGTAAGAATATCCTAAGTATGATTATTGCTCTAAAAAAGGTGTGTATTCTGGGCCAGGAGTTTGGCCTAATGGTAGAGTGTGTGTCTAGCATGCATGAAGACCTATGTTTGATTCCTTGGTACCACATACATAGAAAAAGCTGAAAAATGGTTCTGTGGCTCAAGTGGTAGAGCTCCCAGCCCTTTAACACACATGGGCTTTTGGGAGACATTGATTCAAGTTATTTAATGAAATTCCTTTTCAACATAAGGTTATGATTTCTTAATTTAAATTATTATAGAGAATTATATAAGTAAATTTTCTTCTAATGAAATTTTTGTAGTCTTGAGATTTGTTTTGGTCTTTATCTCACATGATTGTTTTAGCTAGTATTGTCTGTATTTGTTAGAATCTGTCCGTGTGGCCCAAAGTTCATGACTGGCAAAGCACACTGTGTTCCACTTTGGTATAGGCTGAGTTACCAATTTGCTTATATAGCTAGAATAATTGCTTATATAGTTAGAATGTGTTAAATGCAAAATTTAAGTTTTCTATCTTCCTGATAAATTGGCATTATTCTGTCAGTTTACCTGGCAATGCATCTATGCATTACCTTTCAGTGTTTGAGCATTTTATAATGAGAGAATTTACAGGTTGTCAGCTTCAGTGTTGGAAATGCCATTTCTTAAATTTTTTTTCCAACTGGCAATTTTCTTTTTAGCATGCTGCAGAATTAATCAAGACAGTGGCATCTCGTTATGATGAATATGTCAATGTGAAGGATTTTTCTGACAAGATCAACCGTGCCCTTACTGCAGCAAAAAAGGATAATGACTTCATTTATCATGATCGAGTTCCAGACCTTAAAGATCTAGATCCTATTGGCAAAGCTACATTAGTCAAATCTACCCCAGTTAATGTACCTGTGAGCCAGAAGTTTACTGGTATGTCTGCTCTTCTGGTGCTCTTCAATGTACTCTTTTCTGCAGCTTACTTAATAAGTATTTGTTTTATAGCTAATGTCACAATTTCTTTATATAATTTAGGTATTATTTATATTGATGTTTAAAATAAATGTGAGAATAAAGAGTTCAGTGAAAATTTGAGGTGAAAAGTTAATGATAAAGCATATATAAAGTATGGAACACAAGCAGAAATTAGAAACTGAGTAATGATTCAAACTTTAGATAGGTACTTACCATCTTTAATATTTTTACATTTAAGATACTGTCATTCAAAATAGCTATATATGGGGCTAGGAGTGTGGCCTAGTGGTGGTAGAGTGCTTGCTTAGCATCCATGAAGCCCTGGGTTTGATTCCTTGGTACCACATATACAGAAAAAGCTAGAAGTAGTGCTGTGGCTCAAGTGGCAGAATACTAGCCTTGAGAAAGTCCAAAGACAGTGTGCAGGCCTTGAGTTCAAGTCCCAGGACTGGAAAAAAAAAATATATGTATTTCTCCCCGTTCTCCTTCAGACCTGGGGCTTGAATTCAAGGCCTTGACACTTTCCCTGAGCTTATTTTTGCTCAAGGCTAGTAGTGTCCTATCATTTGAGCTACTGCTCCACTTGCAGCCTTTTCTCTCTCTTTTTTTTTTTGCCAGTCCTGGTCTTGAACTCATGGCCTGAGCACTGTCGTTGGGCTTTCTCAAGGCTAGAACTCTACCACTTGAGCCATAGCACCACTTCTGGCTTTTTTCTATGTATGTCATACCAAGGAATTTAACCTGGGTCTTTGTGCATGCTAGGCAAGCACTCTGCCAGTAGGCCAAACTCCTGCCCACTTCCAGCTTTTTCTATGTATGTGGTACTGAGGAAATGAATCCAGGACTTCGTGCATGCTAGGCAAGTACTATACCACCTAGCCACATTTCTAGCCCACTATATATTTTTAAATAGGGAGACTTCTGGAGTTATTTGTATGAAATAAGTAAATATCTTACCTTTAGTAATCAACAATGTAGTATTTGGTGTCCCTTAGATGGGATTTGAGGTATACCATTTTTAAGCACCAGGGAAAGTGACTATTTTTCTTATGTTTACTTAGCAAATAAAGCAATTCTTTTAAACACTTCATGATGATTAGCTCATTTTTGTTTCTCACAAAACCAATGATATGGTACTGTTAATATTCTCATTTTACTGATGAGAGTATTGATACATTGAGTAGTTATTACCCCAAGGTCATGGAGCCTAGGAAGTAGTAGAGCTGGAAACTGAGTCAACACTGAGGGGTGTCATCAGAGGTCTTTCATAGTCTCTAGTTTAGAAAAAGGAAGTTCAGAAATTGCCGTTGTCCATGGATTTGGTGATCAGAAAATTGTCTTCCTCATTGTACCTTCAGTAATGATTTAGTTTTGACCTTTATGTATTTGTATGTGAATATTGAAAGACCATATCATCCGTTGTTTTTACAGTTTGAGTTTTTGTCGTAAAAATTTATTGGAACTTCCCTTTCTAATTTCAGATCTGTTTGAGAAGATGGTTCCAATGTCAGTGCAGCAGTCTTTGGCTGCATTTAATCAGAGGAAAGCTGATTTGGTTAACAGATCAATTGCTCAACTGAGAGAAGCTACCACTTTGGCAAATGGGTAGGTAGGGTTTACATTTTATATTTCATAAATTAGTTCCTAAAATTTCCTGTTGGCTAAACTGTGTGAGCATTTTAGCTTTCTGAATTTGCAGCTAAATATCAGGCATATATGATAAAGTTGTAGGAAGATAGATACACGTATATTTTTGGGGATATTTTATTAAGGCTTAGCAGAAAAACTATACATGGGTAAGTTGAATTGCAGGACCTGATTACCATGCTTCTTTTTCTTCTTTTTTTTTTGGTTTTGGTACAAGGGCTTGAACTCACTGCTGGGTGCTTTTTTCCCACCCCTCATATCTATTTTTTTTTATTGGGTTACAGTTATATTCACCAGATAGAAGATGTATTACCTTACACACATTAATACCCCTTGTCATGTTTCTGTCCCCATCTCCCTCCTCCCATCCCCTCCCCTCATCTTGTTTTCCTCCCTTCCTTTTCCTATTTCAAATAAATAAACATATATAGTATACCAGATAACAAGGTGACAATATGAGAATAACCAAGGGACAACAAAAGAGATGAGAAATAATATAGTACATTTTTAGATTTTTAAAAAAATTTTTGCTCAAGGCTGTCACTCTTAACATTTAAGCCACAGCCCTACTTCTAGCTTTTTGGTGGTTAATTGGAGATGAGTCTCAAAGACTTTTTTGCCCAGCTGGTTTCCAACTCTAATCTTCAGCTATCAGTCTCCTGAGTAGCTAGGATTACAGTCCTGAGCTGCCAGCAGCTGGCTACCAGATTGTATTTTAAGACATTTGCTTCAGGGAAATAAGTAGATATCTCTTTAAGATAAATGGTACAACTGTTCATATGGGAAAACTCAGGCAGTACATATTGTGTGAAAGAAAAAGTAAAAGTTAAAATTAAGTAGATATATGGGTACATTAAGGTATTCTCAACCAGCTTTTGAACTGATGGAAAAAAGATAATAATTGATTTAAAATAATTTAGGTATAATTTACATAAAATGTACTCACTTAAAGTATACTGTGTAGTTAATTAACTTTGATAAATGTACTCATCTATCCATTAGACCAAGTTAAGCACTATTTCTGTTACTTTAAGAAATATAAATAAGGGGCCAGGAGTGTGGCCACGTGATAGAGTACTTACCTCGTATATGTGAAGCCCTGGGTTAGATTTCTCGATACCACAGACATAGAAGAAGCCCAAAGTGGTGCTGTGGCTCAAGTAGTGGAGCTTAGGCCTTGGGAAAGCTCAAGGACAGTTGCCCAGGCCTGAATTCAAGCCCCGGGGCTGGCAAATTAAATAAACAGATAAATAGATAAATAAAGCTTATTAAGATACTTAGGGAGCATGTAATTTACCCACTAGAATGGAATTTATAAGTGAGTGTAGTGTACCAGAGTGCCAGATTATTTTTCCAAACTGGGTATTCTATTTTGTTCAAGAAAGATAGTTTCTCTGTATTATTACCATTGCTAATTTTAACTATTTTAGTGCATATGTAGCAGTATCTATTATGTTTTAATTTATACTTCTTGAGGTCCAGTGATGTTGAACTTTCCATATGTTCTATTTTTCTGTGACATGTCAGTTGGGTCCTCCACTCCTTCTCTATTATTATTATTATTTTCTTACTGGTCCTGGGGCTTGTATTACGCTGTCCTTGAGCCCCTTTGTGCTTCAGGTTAGTGCCCTTGAGCTACAGCAACACTTCCAGCCTTTTCTGAGTAGTTTATTGATGATATTATCATGGACTTTTCTGCCAGGGCTGGCTTTCATCCGCTGTTCTCAGATCTTAGCCTTCTGAGTAGCTAGGATTACAGGTGTGAGCCACTGATACCTGGCTTCCTCATATGTTTGTCTGTGTTTGGTATGCGTTTGATTACCCATATGTCTAGTTATTTGGTTCCTTTGAATTTTCTTATTTTTATTAAATTTACTATTATTTTTTCTGTGTGGGTTGACTCCTAACTATGACCTGTTTTATATATTATGACTTATAACAATATGATAAATATGATAAAGACTGCTTTCTTTTTTTTTTTTTTTTGCCAGTCTTGGGCTTGAGCTCAGGGCCTGAGCACTGTCCTTGGACTTTCTCAAGGCTGGAGCTCTACCACTTGAGCCTCAGCACCACTTCCGGCTTTTTTCTATGTATGTGGTACTGAGGACTCGAACCCGGGTCTTCATGCATGCTAGGCAAGCACTTTAACCACTAGGCCAAACTCCCAGTCCCAGGACTGCTTTCTTAAGAATAGAATTTTCAACCTTTATTTAGGATGAAAAATGTTCTGTTTGAACAAAAACCAAATGCCAAGCATATTTTCCTACTGTCCAAAAATTTTAGCTTTAATAACTTAGTTCTTCAGTGGTTTTAATTTTATTAATCACAAGTTTTCTGTTTTTCCCTTTATTTTTATATTCATATAAAATCTTTTTTGGAGGGTTGGAGATGCTATTCCATTGATTTAGGTAGATATGGTATAATATAAAGGTGATTTACATCTTACATAATACATTATTTTATTTTTTACAGGGTATTAGCTTCCCTCAATCTTCCAGCAGCTATCGAAGATGTGTCTGGAGATACTGTACCGCAGTCCATATTGACCAAGTCCACATCTGTCATCGAACAGGGAGGCATCCAAACTGTTGATCAGTTGATCAAAGAATTACCTGAATTATTGCAAAGAAATAGAGAAATCCTAGATGTGGTATGTTTTGAGAGATGCTTTTCAAGTATAAACTGACCTTTTGGTGCTCAGTAGGAATTGAGACTGGAGGGTTTCATGGAGTACCTTTCAATACCATGGTGAATGCTTTGTGGCTTAGAGTTGGATCATTAGCTTCAAAGGAAATTCTGTTAAGAATGAGTTTATTGTTAAGGGAAAATAAATGCATGAAATTGACAGAGCCATTATATCATACTGGTATACAATGAAAAACTATTGCACAAACTGTTCTAATCTTCATAATTAGTAATTTCTTTTGTATATCAAATTTGTTTAACATGGAATCAGACAAAGGAAGTTAGATCATCTGATGCTTTATAAGGTGATTGAATTCATTTACTTAGAAGAGATGGCACTTTTTCAATGGAATACTCTAAAGTTGTTTTGATTAAGGCCAACTATTTTCTCTTTTTCTGGTGTCTTTGCCCTTTTCCTTAATTGGTAGGTTTCTGTATTTAATAGATAACTTAAACTGATTATAGAGCTCTTGCTAGTTTGAGTTACGTGTTCACTTTTACTTTACCAATGCTTTAAATCCATAATATTTTGATTTGTCAGTAAACTTTCAGAGAATTTGCTTCACCTCACTTCTGAGTACTGTCAGGAAGAGGAAGAATTTTTAAGTTCTTAGAATGTTGTGAAGTATATGATTGATAATTTTTTACCTCCTTGGGTGATTGCAGAAATTAAGTCAAGACAATGAAATATGTAGCTGTTGGGACTGATAGGATGTTCTTAATCAGTTATGGCTATATTACTGTTACATTGTGGTGATAGTGCAACTGTTGTAACTTGAGAATGATGGCTGTTATTCATCTTTCAATGCACATTAGCTTGAAGAAAGTTAGGGTGGGAACTTACTGCCTTACTGGATTGGAAAGTTGGGATTCTACTCTAATTATTCAGTCAGCATTCATTCACCTTGCCTGTAAAGACATAATAACCAGAAAAACTAAAGGAGATTGTTAATATTATATAGTCAAGTACTAAATTTTTGCTTTTGCTGAGCTTGTTAGAAACACAGAATCTCAGATTTGAATTAAAATCTGTATGTTGATTCATCTGGAAAATAAGGATGAAGGTATTTAGTCTGTAAGAGAGTTGTAAAGTACAGTAATAGATGTGCCTGCTGCTTAATCTAAGTTAGACATTAGAAATTAAAATACTTACTTGAGGTTTAAGGTGATACTGAATGGAAGACATATGTTTGGTTTTGTAAAAAGTTATTTTTGATAAAAACTGCTTACTGAAATGTCATCAATTTTTTTTTTTTTTTGGCCAGTCCTGAGCACTGTCCTTGGACTTTCTCAAGGTTAGAGCTCTACCACTTGAGCCTCAGCACCACTTCCAGCTTTTTTCTATGTATGTGGTACCGAGGAATCGAACCCAGGTCTTTGTGCATGCTAGGCAAGCACTCTACCACTAGGCCAAACTCCCGGCACTGAAATGTCATCAATTTTGAGAAGAGGTTTTTTTGTTGTTGTTGTTGTTTGGTGGGGCGAGGTTGGTTATAGGGTTTCACCTCTGGGCTTGGGCATTGTCCTTGATGTCTTCAGTTCAAAGGTAGCGCTGTACCACTTGAGCCAAAACTTCTAGTTTTCTGATGGTTAACTGGAGATAAGAATCTCATGGACTTTAGTGCCCAGGCTGGCTTTGAACTGTGATCTTCAGATCCTAGCTTCCTGAATAGCTGGGATTACAGGTATGAGCCACTGGTACCCAGCTGAGAAGAGTTTTTTGGTTTTTTTTTCTGGTCAGTTGTGGGGCTTGAATTCAGGGCTTGGGTGCTATTCCTGAGGTCTTCAGCTCAATGCTAGCTTACTTTTCAGCATGTATGAAGTGGTATGGATTTGATTTGTATTTTCCTAATGACTAATCATAAGGATGAGTATCTTCTCATTTGCTTGTTGGTCACTTGTGTCCCTTCTTTGGGGAAATGTCTTTTGAACTCCAACTCTTCAGCCTTTAAAAAAATATGTTGTCTTTTTGAATTATATAATTTGGATATTAGATATTATCAGCTTATATGATTTACAGACACCTCTTCTATTCTGTGAGTGGTCTTCTCATTCTCTTGATATTGTTCTTTGGTGTAAAAGAAAGACCATTTTCTTTTGGTGGTACTGGGGTTTGAATTTGAATCCTCATACTTGATAGACAGACACTCTACATTTGACATGCCCCAGACCTTTTTACTTTTCTTACTTTTTAACTAGATATCACATTTTTGGCTTGGACTTTGAGGCTTCTGTTTTCCTCTTTCTGTGTCGTTATGATGACAAGTACACACACTACTGCCTAGATAAATGTTTCGATGAAGTACAGTTTATGTAATTTTTCCTTGTTTGTGCTTTTGGTGTCATTAGGATTCTAGTGCCAAAAATTCAAGGTCATGAATACTTTTATGAATACGCTTATGTTTGGGTGTTTGATCGCTACTAAATTACATCTTTTTTTTTTTTTTTGGCAGTCCTGGAGCTTGAACTCAGGGCCTGGGCACTATCCTTGGGTTTTCTCAAGGCTAGAACTTCACTTGTGCCACAGCAATTTTGTGTGTGTGTGTGTGTGTATGTGTGTGTGTGTGTGTGTGTGTGTGATACCGAGGAATTGAAACTGGGTCTTCCTGCGTGCTATGCAAGCAGTCTAACACTAAACTCCTGGCCCCTAAATTAAATATTGAGTATGGCACGAAGTCTGAGTTTATGTTGTAACCATGTTGTTTTTATTACTGTAGCTTTGTAAATGAGGGAGCTTAAATTCTACAGCTTATTCAAGCTTGTTTTTCTATTTGGAGACTTAAATTTTCATAAGAATTTTTGGACCAGATTAGTGGGAAATCTGATAAGGATTACATTAAGTTTTTAAATCAGTTTGGGGAGTATTTTCAGTCTTAGCAATGCTGTCTCTTAATCCATGAACACAGAATATCTTTCCATTTTTATTTTTGTCTTAAGTTTTTTCAGCAATGTTGTATAGATTTCACTGTATAGTCATTGTAGTTATTTCTTCTTTTTTTACAGTAATATTTTGGCAGTATCAAAAGCACTTTTTTCATATATTTTTTATTGTAATTAATAGAACGGTTACATTATATTCACCAGATAGAAGGTACATTACTTCACATACATTAATACCCTTTCTCATGTCTTGGTCCCCATTTCCCTCTCCCCACCCCACCCCTCATCTTGTTTTCCCCCCTTCCCTATCCAGTTTCAAATAACCAAATATGCGTTTATCCAATATATCAGATAACAAAGTAAAATACTGTAACAATATGAGATAACCAAGGGACAGCAAAAGAGATGAGAGATAACATAGTATATTAAGTACAGCAATCACTCATTATATGGCTTTTGTTTTTATATCTTAGAAGTCCTTTCAGTTAGTATCATACTGTATGGCCTTATGTATCTAGGTTTTGCTCTATTGTAAATCTCTGCTAGTAGAGTCCAAGGTTTCTATTGATTATGACAAATGAAGGAAACCATTGAGCCTAAGTTCCTTTGAGTCTGGCTTACTTCACTTAATATGATCTTTTCTAAATCTTTCCATTTCCTAACAAATGGGGCAATGTCACTCTTTCTGACAGCAGCATAGAATTCCATTGTGTATAAATACCACATCTTGTTGATCCACTCATCAACTGAGGGACATCTGGGTTGGTTCCATCTCTTTGCTATGGTAAATAGTGCTGCAATGAACATTGTTGTGCTAGTGGATTTAGTATGCCCTTGTTTCTAGACAGTTGGGTAAATGCCAAGTAGTGGAATTGCTGGGTCATAGGGGAGCTCTATGTTTAGTCTTTTGAGGAACTGCCATACTGCTCAGAAGCACTTTTTTATTGTAATGTATGGAGAGGTTACAGTTATATTCTCCAGATTGTAGGTGCATTACTTCTCACACACTGATACCTTTTCATGTTTTTGTCCCCATTTCCCCCATCCTCTCCCAATCATCTTGTTTTCCCCCTTCCCTTCCTATTTCAAATAAACAAATAAACGTATATACAATATGCTAACTAACAAAGTCAGATACAGTAACATTATGAGATTGACCATAAGGGGAAAAAAGAGAAAAGAAATAATATAGTATAAGAACAACAATCACAGGATATAAAGCTCTTGTTTCCATATCCTGGAGATCCTTTCAGTTAGCCTCATCATATATGGCCTTATGTATGTAGGTTTTGCACTATTGTAATCTTCTGTTAGGAGAGTCCTAGATGTGTACTAATTATTACAAATGAGGGAAACCATCAAGCCCATGTTCCTTTGGGTCTGGCTTACTTCACTTAATATGATTTTTTTCCAAGTCTTTCCATTTCCTTACAAATTGGAGATATGTTAGCAATTTATTTCTAAGTATTTTATATATATATTAAAAATATATATTTGGGAGGGAGCTGGGAGTTTGTCCTAGTGGCAGAATCCTTGCCTACCATGCACCCAGCCCTGGGTTTGATTCTTTGGTACCACATACACAGAAAAAGCCAGAAATTATGCTTGTTGCTCAAGTGGTAGAGTGCTAGCTGTAAGAAATCTCAGAGACAGTGTTTATGCCCTAAGTTTAATTCCAGGACTGGCAAAAAACTATTTGTTTGACTCTTGATTACTAAAGTTAAAATATATTGACTTTTGTTTCCATTGTTTTACTGAAATTATTAGTTTTATGCTTACCTGCCTGCTTGCCTTCCTCCCTTCTTTTCTTTTTCTCTTCCTTTCTTCCAGTACTAGGGTTTGAACTCAGGCCCTAGGCTCTGGGGCTAGTGCTCTGCTACTTGAGCCACACTCCACTTTAGGCTTTTGGTGGTTAATTGGAGATAAAAGTTGTACAGATTTTGCTACCTGGTTTGAGACTCAGTCCTCAGATCTTAGTCTCCTGAGTAGCTAGGATTACAGGCATAAGCCACTGATACCTGGCATCAGTCTTTAGTATTTTTTTTTTTGCATATGTGGTTTTATAAAATGCAACTAGAGATAGTTTTACTTTTTTCCTACCAATTTGGTTGGCTTTTATTCTCCCTTCCTACTAGTTTTTGTGATACTACAGTGGTGAGAGATTGGACATCCTGTTTTGTTTTTTTTTTAATCTTACAGGGAAACTTCCAGTTTTTATTTTTATTTTTTGCCCAGTAGTAAGCACAATCATATGCCACTTTAATGTGGGAGTATGTTTGAAGAAACACTTGTTAAGTGACTTTTGTCATTGTACATACATCACAGTGTGTGTACTTTTGTTAGGCATATAATTTTATGGTACTGCTGGAAAAAAATCATGGCTATATGGTGCAGGACTGCATGATTTTAGCTGTGGGATTTTCATAGATGGCTTGTATTGTGTTGAAGTTCACTACACCTGGCTTCCTGAGTGAAATCTGTCTTCTCTCCTTCCTTGGGTCCTATTACAAAAAAATCCCTTTCTTTTTTTTTTTGCCAGTCTTGGGCTTAAGCTCAGGGCCTGAGCACTATCCTTTGATTTTTCTCAAGGCTAGAACTCTACCACTTGAGCCTCAGCACCACTTCTGGCTTTTTCTAAGTATGTGTTACCAAGGTATCAAACCCGGGTCTTTGTGTATGCTAGGCAAGCACTCTACCACTAGGCCAAACTCCCAGCCCCATCTTTCTCCTTTCTTATATGGGAGACATGGGTAGGAGTGCCTAACTGAGGCTGCTCTAGGAAAAAAAAACTGAGACTATCAGGAAAATAAGGCAAAAAAATGAACTGGAGCCATGCCTGAAGTGGTAGAATACTATCTTCTCCCCACCAAAATAAAAGTATTCATTGAGAGTCACTGATTTGTAACTTTCCTAGTCTGACAAAAAGAGAGTGCCTTTGTTCTCACCTCTTACTATTTTGACTCTGCCTAAGTTTTCTGTTTTCTTCTCATGTGTTAAGTTCAGTGATAAACTTCACAGATGGCAAAGAATAGATTGTGAGCCAGTTCTAGGTTTTGGCGTACTTTTGTATGCATTCACTAGCTGAATTCATTGTTAGAGGGTTATAAAAATAATATATAATAATATATTGGTATATATGATAATATATGATAAAAATTCTAGGAGACCTACAAGGCCTCTCTGGTATATGAGAGAAAAGATGGTGTTCTCTGCCTCAAGTGATCAGGGCCTGTAAGACACCTTGGCTCCTTTGTGTCCATGGATAGATTAGCTGTTTCTTGTGTTTCCTTTCAGTGGAACATTAGGAAATTTTTATGTGTTTTGTATACTTTTCAATGTGTTGTACTTGGATGGAAGTCTAATTATATCTTATTGCATAATTCGGTTGTTCTTTTTGCTTTATTTTCAGAGGTTTGGCTTATGACTTTATTTTATTTTGGTTTTGAGGTACTGAGGAATTGAACCCAGGGTTTCAGGTATTCTAGGCAAGCACTATACCACTAAGCCACATTCCCAGCCTCTGTTTATTTTAATCTTAAAAATTTCTTTACAGCATTTTGGTACTTTAAAAAGTATTTTACTGAGAAATACTATGGGTAATAGAAACCTTACATTTTATAACTTTCTTGTTTTTTTTTTTATGGTATTGAGCATGAAATTCAGCTCCATGCACATGCTGTGCAATTGCTTATCTACTGAGTGCTATACTCTAACCTATTTTTATGACTTTTTATTATATATTACTTAGGTTGCTACAAAAACCAAAACCATTTCTTTTCATTAATCAGTCATGTAGAAGTTTTTGTTTCTCATGAAACTTACCCATTTTGGACATTATTATTATTGTTTTAATGGTTATTATAAAGGTAATATATACAGGAGTCATAGTTATATAAGTCAGGTAAAGAGTATATTTCTTTTTGCACAGTATCATTCCTCCCCCACCCAGTTTTTCCTTCCCAACCCCACCAACAAGTTGTATAGTTCATTTTCAACAGTGTCTACTACTGTTGAGTACTACTGTTGTATTTGTTCCCCCTTTGTCCCTCCTTCCATTTCTGTGCCTTCTCTTACCCTCCTAAAGACATACAAACAAAAAATAAGACAAAAAAAAAAAAAAAGAAAACAAAGCGATGATTCACTATTTGGGTACCCAATATTATGGACATGGTCTTGGAGATATAAACATAATTACATAGACATAAAAATCTATGATGGGCAATATATTCTATAGACATAATGTTTTATTACATAGATTAATGCTTAATTTTAATTATGTTCTAAAATCTAAGTGCCAGTGATTGTATACAGAGATTCCCTTCTTAAATACTTGTTTGTTAAACATGACATTTGAAATATGATGTAAAAATCAATGTTAATAAATTCTTCAATAAAAACATTAAAAGAAAACAAAAGCAACAAAGACCTTATTTCTGTTTCCTAGAGTTCATCTTGATAAATAACATTTTGTATGATCAGAGGCACGTAGGCTTTGCACCTTTGTATCCTCTCCTAAGAGTATCCTCCTTGGGTCTCACAGTGAATGAATGCCTAGAGTTTTGAATAATTTATCATGTCCCAGTGTATTTTAGATCTGGCTTCCACACAGGAGAGAAAACATGCGCTGTTAGTCTCTCTGAGCTTGGCTTAGTTCATTTAGTGTGGTTAGTTCTAGCCCATCCATTTTTCTGGGATATGATTATGTTTAAAATGTCTGCATTTTTATGATAGAAACGGTGTCTCAATGTTTTTTATTTCCTTTTTTCAAGTCACTAAAATTGTTGGATGAAGAAGAAGCAACTGATAATGACCTAAGAACAAAATTTAAGGAACGCTGGCAAAGGACACCATCCAATGACCTTTATAAGCCTTTAAGAGCAGGTAAGAGTATGTAAAAATGACCTCCACTAGAAAACATTTTTGATTTGTATTCAGGATTTTGATTAAGTTAGAATAAATTGTAAACTTATTTTTACTAAATATATGCTAATACAAAAACTTGGTGTTTTCTCTTAGTTTAATATAAAAACAGCAATGACAAAATAGCAGTAGCTCTATGTTGTTTGCAAGAACTAAAAAATAAAGTGAACCTTTATTTTTTTTGCCAGTCTCTCTTTATATTTAAAAAACATAGGAAGCCATATAGATAATTTATAATTTCTTTTTTTGGTGCCAATCCTGTTTTTTTTTGGTGATTAAGTGGTGATATAAGAATATCATATCCTGCCCTGGTTAGTTTTGTGCTATGAACTTCAAATCAGCCTTCTCAGTAGCTAGAATTATAGGCATGAGCCACTGTGTCTGGCTCTATTTAAATATTTTGTATTTAATATAGCCTCATGAGTAGGAACTTGTTTATTTGCATAAGGTTTTAAGAAATACGTCTTCTGATTTTTAAAGTTATCTTTTGAGAGAATTCTTTTTATACAAATTGTATACAGTTTTGTGAGTGAATTATACCTTCTGATATTCATGAGTATAGAAAAGGATTATACTTTCAATTTGCTTTCATTTGACACCACATTATACTGAGTTTAACTTGTAGCTTTGCTTCTGATTTTATTCTTCCAAAACCGAAAATGCCAAGATTGACAGCTGAGTTTTTATTTAGTATTTTGGGGCCTGTAGAAGGGGAAGATGAATGAAGTTGAGGACCAGAACTTAAAAATACATATGGCCTATAAACATTGCTGTTAGAATTATGCTATGCTCTGGAAACTTTATTCCTCAGAGGGAAACAACTTCAGAACAGTTTTAGACAAAGCTGTACAAGCAGATGGACAAGTGAAAGAACGTTATCAGTCTCATCGTGATACCATCGCACTTTTGTGTAAGCCAGAGCCTGAGCTGAATGCTGCCATCCCCTCTGCTAACCCAGCAAAAACCATGCAGGGCAGTGAGGTAAGAGGGGGAAATAAGGCATGGGTGGTCATTGCGCACAAAAATTGTGTTCAAGCCATTATGCATAACGAATTGCCAGTGTATTACTGTCCTCTTTAAAAAATATATACACATTTGCTGTGAGTATAACAATGTAATAAATGGTACATTTGCTTAGTATACCCAAGCCTGTAGATGTGATGCTCAGGAACACACACATGTACGTGTGTGTGTGTGTGTGTGTGTGTGTGTGTGTGTGTGTATAGGGGTTTGTTGAAAATACTTAAAAATATTATATATATGATATGGAAGTAATTATTACTGATATGAATGCTAAGATTTCAGTCTTTCAATGCCTTAATGAGGATATATTATATTCTAGATACTTCATAGGCTCACAATATTTAATTCAAGTTTTATAAAAGAGAGCCTTGGAAATATAGAAACTTCTCTGAAATTAAAAGCAAATGAAACTTTCTCTCTCTCTCTCTCTCTCTCTCTCTCTCTCTCTCTCTCTCTCTCTCTCTCTCTCTCTCTCTCTCTCTTTCTTAAGATTGCATGCTGCATTCTACCATATTCTGTTAGGACGATCTCTGGAGGGAAAATTGACAAGTTAATAACTGGGTGACATCATCATAGTATTTCTAACTGTGGTAGGTAGGAGAAAATCAGTAGTAGGTAATCTTATTTGAAAAGTCCCAATGAGAGGATCACATTGCACAGATTTGAATGGATAAATGCTCTGAGATAGGAGAGGTAGATATGCCAGTGTATACTGGAAAATAACAGGTTATTGTTGAAGATATTTTTTCTTTTTGGTCTGTCATGGGGCTTGGACTATAGGCCTGGGCACTGTCTCTGAGCTCTTTAGCTCTAGGCTACTGCTCTACCCCTCGAGCTATAGCCCTACTTCCCAATTTTTCGTGTTTAATTGGAGATAAGAGTCTTACGTTCTTAATTTCTTTGGTGCCAGGGCTGGCTTTGGACTGCAATCCTCAGATCTCAGCCTCCTGAGTAGCTAGGATTATAGGCATGAGTCACCACCATGCACTGGCTTGTTAAAAGCTTTTTGAAACAATTGAATTTTCTGAGATAGTAGATTTTGAAAGATAACTATATTGTTTCTTGCTTGTGTTTCTACAGAATAATTTCATGTGTTTATCTAAGTCAACTAAGTACTTAGAAAAGCTAACAAATGATCAGATATAGCATTATCCCCAATTTGTGGTTCAGTGTGGAAAACCAGTCATGTACAAAGATAACTAATGAAGGATAGAGTTTAAAGAGAAACAAAGTATACTGTGAAGGTTTAGATAAAGAATTATAATTTCAGCAGTTTGAAAATTGCAATCTAAAATGAGGTTATGACGAAAGGGGGGTCCGGGGGGGGGGCTTGTAATATAAAGAAGCTGTAATATTGCCCAGTTTATCATTTGAATTAAGCACTTTAACTTTTAATTTGCTTTTGGACACTATTTAATTTTGGGATGACAGATACAGCAGATCACACACAACTGATGTAAACACAACTGATGATAACCAAAAACTGAGAACTTTTCTGCCTCAACTGAGCTGCATAGTGCACACAGGAATTAAAGCTTTTGTTTTTAATTTTTTTGTGTGTGTTTAAAAACTTACTGTTTTTGACCATGTTTGGTAAAAATATATACTGAATCTGTGATTGAGACAGGCTATGTACAGTTAAGCCATGAAACTCGATTACCAGGTACCAATGGTTAATATGATTGAATAGTTGTTACTCTTTGTTATAAATCAGGCAGCCATTTTATTTAGATTATTTCAGTCTTTACAGTGTTCCTGAAATATGTATAATTTCTGTTTTGTGGGTGAATTTTCCAGTGCTTACTAAATACCTTTCAAGTGCTTTCCTTGTCCTTCAAAAACTTTAGAGAAATGCTTGTAAACTATCTTTTACAGTTGCAGAGTAACTAAGTCCATTGAGCCTACTACAGGGCTTATAATCAGAATTGAAGTAAATTTTTTTCTGTGTAATTTACCTTTCATTTTTATAGTTTTTGAATTTAATTTTAATTTATTTTTATGATAGTGGGGTCTGAACTTAGAACTTTATATTTGCCAGAGCACTCTACCATGGAGCCATGCATTAAGCATGGTGGGTCATGGTGCTTGATCTTGGACTGGGCACTGTTCCTGAGCTCTTCAGCTCAAGGCTACCACCCTACCCTTGAGCAAAGCCCCACTTCCATTTTCTAGTTTTCTAGAGGTTAATTGGAGATAAGAGTCTCAGGTTCTCTTGTGCCCGGGCTGGCTTTGAACCTTGATCTTCAGATCTGAACCTCCTGAGATCTGAGCTAGGATTATAGGTATGAGCTTATATAGCCTGGCTTTCGAGCCCTTTTCTTACACAGGTTAGTTTTGGATAGGGTCTTGCTTCCTGCCTGGCACATGCCTGGGTTATAATCCATGTATTATGCTTCCTACAAAGCTAGGATGACATGAAAATACCATATGTATAGCTCTTGATTGAAAAAGGGTCTTAAGATTTTTTTTTTCCTTCCTGAGGGATGGCCTTATACTGTGCTTATCTCTGCTCCTCTAAGTAGTTAGGATTATAGACATGAGCCACTGGTACCTGCCTTGCCTTTTTTTTTTCCCCCACTGTGTTAAAAAAGTTGTGATTCTAAGGCACACACATGTAGAGCAATCTTACTCTATTCTTGAGATCTTGAGAGGGGTATATATTCCCTAAAAGTTACCATAGTCCCTAGTATGTTAGTGGTTTGTCCGTATTGCTTTTTTTCTCTTTTTCTTGCAAAATACTCATTTATTGGGGCTGGGAGTTTGGCCTAGTGGTAGAGTGCTTGCCTAGCATGCATGAAGACCAGGTTCGATTCCTCGGTACCCACATACATAGAAAAAAGCCAGAAATGGTGTTGAGGCTCAAGTGGTAGAGCTCTAGCCTTGAGAAAGTCCAATGACAGTGCTCAGGCACTGAGCTCAAGCCTAGGACTGGCAAAAAAAAAGAATGAAATAATATATATCTGTATATTGTAATACAGTGATATACATATATGCTTTTGTACTACCCCCTCTCTTTCAAAAGCCTGCTCTTCTGTTGAGAATTGAATGTTTCTTTTAAAATTTAACATCAAGGCATTTAGAAAAAATGTGTGTGAACAGAAGAAGCTGAACTTCAGACTTTTCTTTAGATCTTTATTCTTTAGTAGGGAATGTATTTGTGGATATTGCTGTCCAGGAGCTAACCACTGAGGTGGAAAGGATAGGACATCAAAGCAGTTCTCAGAAAGGTCCACTGGAGTTGGAATTGCTGTTGGTAAAAGGACAGAGAGGAGTAGAGATGTTCTTCATGAATATCATCCTTTGTCTTTTCCAAAACATGATTCAAGGCAAACAGATTGTGGCTGGGGCGGGTTTTGGAGTTCTCTGTTATAGTCTTACGAAGTATGAAGAGGTAGGAATGAAAGAGGCAGCTTGAAAGCAGCATTAGAAATACTTATATGCTGTTAATATAAAGGAGCACTAAGGATTTGTGAATGTAAGCCACCTGGTGACACCTGGTACTGCTGGGTATTACTATATTGGAACCATGTTACTTAATTTTTCTGGGACTTGATTTTTTTTTATGTCTGGAATAGAAATAGTAAATATACACTCTATAAGATATTGTAAGATATTAAATTACATTTGAAAACAGTTTAGCACAGTTCCTGGCAACAGTAAATGTTCAGTAAATTGTAGCTTTATTACTGTTATTTAGTACTGCTGCTGTTATGTTCTGAGTTAACAAAAGGTACATTGTCTACACATAAATAAGCCTGAGAAAGTATCTCTTTCTGACCATGAATTAACCTTTGTAAATTATTTCCTTCTTGAAATGGACTTTAAAAAAAATTTTGAATTAAGATGCCTTTTTTTTTCTTGCTTAGGTTGTAAATGTCTTAAAGTCCTTATTGACAAATCTTGAAGAAGTGAAGAAGGAAAGAGAGAATCTTGAGAATGACCTGAAATCAGTGAATTTTGACATGACGAGCAAGTTTTTGACAGCACTGGCTCAAGATGGTGTGATAAATGAAGAAGCTCTTTCTGTTACTGAACTAGATCGAATCTATGGCAGCCTTACAAATAAAGTCCAAGACTCTCTAAAGAAACAGGAGGGACTTCTAAAAAGTATTCAGGTAAAATTTATATATTTACTAAGATTGCTTTAAAGAATATACCTGTAATACATGCAACTTGGGGAATCTATGGTCAGTGTGAAATATGACGTATCTATATTATGTAAAATTTAACTTAAAAAAAGAATCTGATTCTATTGGAAAAAAAAATTGACATAAAGCCACTCTTTGATAGCTAAAATGCTGTATGTTGCACTGCTTGACTTTTATATATAAAGCAGTACTTGCTTTTTCAGATAAAGTTTTTCCAAGTCTTTACAAGACTGGAAGGCTAGAATGTGCCTCAAGTGGTAGAATATATGCATAGATCCTGAGTTCAAACCCAAGTACCACCACCATCACCATCAAGAAATAAAAAGATAACATTTGTCTTTTGACCATATATGAGGAAAATCAATAAAATTATTTGGCATTATTGCATATATTACTGCAATATATACTTTAATGGCTAATCCATGTATACTTCAGTTAGGTTTCCAACATAGTGCAAAACTAAATGTACTTAGCTGTTTAAAGTTATTATTTATATTCATAAATAGTTTTTAGGCAACAAGACTGAAAAATTTGTCCTTTTCATAGTTGGTATGCAGAATGAAACAATTTTATTTCTGTTTGTATATTATAGTGAATATTTCTATAAAATAAAAACTATTTAAAGTAATAGAAGTTTTTAAAAATGTTTTTTAATTATAATTTTTATTTATTTTTTGCTGGTCCTGGACCTTGAACTCAGGGCCTGGGCACTGTCTTTGGGCTTTCTTAAAGCTAGAGTTCTACCACTTGAGCCATAGCACCATTTCTGGCTTTTTTCTATGTATGTGGTACCAAGGAATCAAACCCTGGTCTTTGTGCATGCTAGGCAAGCACTCTACCACTAGGTTAAATTCCTGGCCTGAGAAGTTGTTTCTTTCTTTTTGTGTGTGTGTTGATTTTGGGGGTTGAACTCAGGGCCTATGTGCTATCTCTGAGGTTTTTGCTCAAGGGTAGAGTTCTTTTGTATGAGTCACAGCTCTACTCTGACATTTTGGAAGTTCATTGGCAATGAGTGTCATAAACTTTCCTTCCTAGGCTGGTTTCAAACCATTATCTTTAGATCTTAGCCTCCTGAGTGGCTAAGATTATAGGCATGAGTTACTGGTGCCTGGCATTAAATTAGTTTATTTTGATGATGTTTATTTGTAAATATTACAGGTTAATAGAAATCTGTAATCATTGCTGGTTATATTTTGACATGTACTGAATTTGTGATATTTTCAAAGCACTGTACTGTCTCCAAAGAAATATTACAGGGCCTGGGTATATGACTCAAGTGGTAGAGTACTTTCCTATCAAGTGCAAGACCCTGAATTCAAATCCTAGTTTCATAAAGAAAAACATTATATACATATACACATCTGGACCCTGTATGATTTTCATAGTTGGGATAAGGATCAAAAAAATTTAGATGTTATTCTCATTTTATAAATAAATGCACATTGTATCTTTCTTTTAACAAGGTCTCACATCAGGAATTTTCGAAAATGAAACAATCCAACAATGAAGCTAATTTAAGAGAAGAAGTTTTGAAGAATTTAGCTACAGCATATGACAACTTTGTTGAACTTGTAGCTAATTTGAAAGAGGGCACAAAGGTATGAAGAGCAGAGGAGAAATACTAGCTAACCAAATAGATGGGAAAATATATTCTGGAGGTTTATTGGTATTTCTAGGTGGGTGAAGTTATTCTTTGCCTGGAATTCGGTAGTTTTCATGACTTGCTTGTTTGTTGTAGAAGGAGAAAGCCTAAGGAAGCTAGCTATATTTTATTAGAACTTTAAGACTGAATTACATATTTCAGTGGGCAGAAAAAGAGCATAAATAGTTCCAGTAGTGGGAAGTATATCAAAAGCCAATAATGCCTTTTCAAGGATTAGGAACTAGACCCATTTGAATGACTTAGGAGAGGCTAGGAGTAGTAACCAAGGCTGATCTTTGGTTGAGCTGGGGATGCATGGCTTTTATATTCTCTGCTGATGCTTTGTGGTAGGCTTGTGATCTACTGAGCATCAAAATGCTTACTAAGTATGTTTTTTTTTTTGCCAGTCCTGGACTTGAGCTCAGGGCCTGAGCCCTATCCTTGGGCTTTCCTCAAAGCTAGAGTTCTACCCTGAGCCACTGTACCACTTCTGGCTTTTTCTATGTATGTGGTACTGAGGAATCGAACCCAGGTCTTCGTGCATGCTAGGCAAGCATTCTACCACTAGGCCAAACTCCCGGTCCACTAAGTATGTTTTAAGGACATTGCATTTCTGTCCTTTAAAAACTTTAGAGAAATACATGTATTTTTTCTTCCTGATTATTATACTTTTTAGAGAACACGTGGTTAATAAGTTTTCAGATGTACAATTTTAGTACTTAATTCCATAATGATTTGAATAGTTAGATGAGATACATTTGGTATAAAGTACAGTCCTCTGGAGAGGTGGTAAAATCACTGTGAAGCCTTCAGAATAAAGAGAATAAAATGTCATTTCAGTTTGGATAAATGCCTGTTCAAATAGATAAAGTGAGGAAATTCCCCAGAGAGCCTTTGGATTGTTTTTTAAGGTTGACTGAAACAATGTCTGCATCTCTGTAGTGAATGTGCAAATTTAACTCTTAACTAAATGGATTCAGGGTCATTACTAAATCATTAGCCTTTTTTCTAGAAATTAAGAACATGTTCATGATTGTGAAACTTTTAACTTGCCTTCTAGTTTCTGGTGATGATCTGTAAAAAATTATTTTCTTTACTAATCTTATATATAATAAGTTGCTTGAAAAGTGGTCTAAATGGAGCCCCGGAATTTGGCCTAGTGATAGAGTGCTTGCCTAGCACTCTAGACCTGGGTTCGATTCCTTGGTACCACACACATAGAAGAAAGCTGGAAGTGGTGCTGAGGCTCAAGTGGTAGAGCTCTAGTCTTGAGAAAGTCCAAGGACAGTGCTCAGGCCCTGAGCTCAAGCCAGGACAGGCTAAAAAAAAAAAGTGATCTAAATGTGTTTCATGCAGAGGAATTCGGGTCTTTGGCAGTAAGCCAGCATTGCTCTTAGTTTTGGACTATTATTATGCCCCAGGTTGACAACTGTTTGTGTCTGTTACTTGGATTGCTTCTCTGTTTACAGTTTTACAATGAGTTGACTGAAATCCTGCTCCGGTTCCAGAACAAGTGCAGTGATATAGTATTTGCTCGCAAAACAGAAAGAGATGAACTCTTAAAGTAAGTGTGTTTGATGTATTAAGTTCTCATTAAAAGTCATGTTGAGCCAGGTGCTGGTGGCCCACACCTGTAATCCTAGCTGCTCAGGGAGCTGAGATCTGAGCATGACATTTGAAATCTAGTCTGGGCAGGAAAGTCTACCTTCAATAAACTACCAAAAGCTGGAGGGGAGCTGTGGAGCCTTGAGCATAAAGAATCTCAAGACCAGTACACAAAAAAGTCATGGAGAAAACTTTGGGGATGAACTTATGTGAGAGAACAATTCTCTTCTGTGTTTTGCTACAAAGTAACAAGCAAAGAGCTGTACAGTACAGTTCAGAAATGAAAAGATGAAAAGGAACAGAAAGTTATATAGAAGAACAGAACCATCATGGTAGTGATGACAAAATGTCTCAGGGTAGCAGATCTCAGGAGGTGCAGTGAAATAGATTGAGTGGCAAATAGATTCTTTACATAAAATGAGACATACAGCACTTGGGGAAGACAGGCTCAGGGTGTATCACCAAAAAAAAAGTCCCTTTCTAAAGGAGCCTGCTGCAAAAGTTGGGCAAATAGCTTGGGACTCATTACTTGCATAGTTATCAGTAGAAAGTTGACCCAATACAGTAGATACTGTAATTTTGAAGGTAGAAAAGGAACATATAAAAAACCTCAATAAAAGCTGGGCATGGTGGCTCATGCCTATGATCCTAGCTACTCAGGAGCCTGAGATCTGAGGATCACCATTCAAAGCCAGCCCAGGCACTAAAGTCTGTGAGACTCTTGTCTCCAGTTAACCACTAGAAAACCAGAAGTGGTGCTGTGGCTCTAGGGGTAGGGCGGTAGCGTTGAGCTGAAGAGCTCAGGGACAATGCCCAATGCCAGAGTTCAAGCCCCACAACCAAGACGGACAAAAACAAACAAAAAAGATAATAAAGAGTTCTTACCAGTGTATGAAAATTCTGAGTTAACATTTCACAGTGAATTTCACAGTGAATAACTGTTACTTCCCTGCATGATAAACAGATATAAGATACAATAAACTAAGAAAACAGTATTTAAAATGAATTCATAGGCCACAAGCTAATTTACCTTATTTATAAAGAACTCCTAGAAATTAATAATGAAAAAGAAAAGTGAAAAAAAATATGTGATCATGAATTTTGCAGAACAAGGACTAGAAATGACCCCTAAACCTATAAAACCTATAAATTAAAAGTAACACTATTCAGATTGTTACCAGTCTGACACTTGGTTAATATGCTGCATTGGCACGTTGTGGAAATAACATGATGTGTTGGTATAAGTATATAGGAAGGTGCAGTCTGTGTGGAGCAAAATTCCTTGAGTGTAGCCAATCTGTTTTGGGGAATCTATTCATAGATGCATTAACATTTACTGGAAATGGCCTATGAGCTTTTATATTTCTGCATAGCTTTTGGCATGGAAAAATTGTGTCCAGGTATGGTGAAATAAAGCTGTATCTGTGCTGTGAATTTACTTTTTCCTCGTTTCCACCTTTCTAACTTTGTATAAGCAGTTACTTCATTTTTGCACAGTATATAAATGGAGTCATGTTATAAATTCCAGTTACTAGGTTCCTTTTCATACTATATTTGAGAGATTCCTCTCAATATAGTTGTTTATTTTTGTAGCTATTTATTCTCATTTCTGTGCAAATATACTGTTATCATTAATTGATAGTTCTGGTACCAGTATTGTAAAATACGGTTAGTTGTCCTATCTCGGTGTAGTGGTATATACCTGTAATCCTAGAACTTGGGAGGCCGAGGAAGCAGAATTTTGAGTTCAAGGTTAAACTCAAATTGAGTTGCCTCATAAACTAAACAAAAAACTTGTAACAAAACCCCCCCCCAATAAACCCAAACATTAATTTGCCAATCTGTTGATAGCAGTAAAAGAATCAGATATCTGGGACTGGTGAAATAAAGCTATAACTCCATGGTGAAATATTAAACATTAAAATGCAGATATAGCAAAAAATATTTGAAAGTAGTATCAGTGTTTTTCATTTAGCAAGGTATTTTTAGAATATTATCTTTTGAACATATATATATATACGTATATACATATATATATATATATACGTATATATATATATATATATATATTTTTTTTTTTTTTTGCCAGTCCTGGGCTTGAGTTCAGGGCCTGAGCACTGTCCTTGGGCTTTCTCAAGGCTAGAGCTCTACCACTTGAGCCATAGCACCACTTCCAGGTCTTCATGCATGCTGGCAAGCACTCTACCACTAGGCCAAACTCCCAGCCCTGAACATGATATTTTTATATCATACTTTAGAAATCGAGTGTGTCTTAACACTTAGAGCACACCCTTAATTCAGACTTGCTCAACTGTTGGTGTTTTACAGCCATAGCTGCCCAGTGATTCTTGCCCTCAGATGTTTTTTGTGAATAGGTATGATGCACAGTGCTGCATCTAGGAAAAGGGAGTGCTGCTATGTGGTATTGCCAGGCAGTTTGCTCCATCGTGCTTGTACTCATTTACATTCCTAGCAGCACATTGTGAGAAGTCTGGTGGCTCCTCACTTTTGCCATTAATTATTCTGCTGGGCATGTTGAGTTAACACATTATGGCTGTAATTTTTCATTTCCCTGATGAGTAAGTGAGATGTAAACCTCTTAGCATAGAAGATTTGAGTTTTTTCTTTTTTTTATTGCATTTAAAAAAAATTGTCGGGGTAATGTATAGAGGGGTTAGAGTTACATTCACCAGGTAGTAGGTTCATTACTTCTCACACATGGATACCCCTTCTCACGTTTTTGTCCTCATTTCTGCACTCTTACTCCCTCCTTATCAACTTGTTTTTCCCCCTTCTCTTTCCTATTTCAAATAAGCAAATAAATGTATGTATAATATACCAGGTAACAAAGTCAGATACAGTAACAATATGAATTAAAGGGCAAAAAAAGAAAAGAGAAATAACATAGTACATTAAGAATAATAGTCACAAAAGATAAAGACCTTGTTTCCATGAAGGTTTGAGTTTTAATTTCTGGTTAACTTCATTAGAAGCTTTTCATGAAAAACTGTCCTGAGATTTACTTTTTATAAATTAAACTAATATCATGGCTATTGGGGTATAGGAATACTAGTGGTATTTCATTTTTGCTTCTTTACATTATTGGTCTTATGATTTAATAGCTTTTTTTTTTTTTTTGCCAGTCCTGGGTTTGAGCTCAGGGCCTGAGCTCTGTCCTTGGACTTTTTCAAGGCTTAGCACTCTACCACTTGAACCTCAGCACCACTTGCAGCTTTTTTTTTTCTATGTATGTGGTACCAAGGAATCGAACCCTGGTCTTCGTGCATGGTAGGCAAGCACTCTACCACTAGGCCAAACTCCCGGCCCCTTTAATAGCTTTGATTGATAATATATGTGACTAGTAAGTGGGAGAGGTTTTATACATAAATGGTATTTCCAGTCAGATGTTTTAGAATTTTAATATTGAGTACAACTTTTCACTTTACTGTGTAAACAACTATTTACTTATATTAGTTTTTTTTTTAAATAATGGTATGTTAAATTTTGTATCTGTTAAATTTTTGTAACTGTCCTCTAGCTTGGGGTCCTTTTTGAGAGCTCAGGTGTAGGTGGTAGGTGTGTGGGATTGCTGGGATTGCTACATCAAGGCAAGGGTATAGGCATTTAGGGACATGTGCTTGCTTTGTTCAATAGCATAGGGAGACTTTGATCAATACCATGCACTACTAGAGTACTATTTTAGATGTAACAGTGCCTTGAGAGTTTTGGGGATCATTCTAGTTAAAATAATTCTCCTAATGTTTAATACTAAGTTTGAATGGTCTTTTCATTATCTTTAGTAAGTTTATCTTAGCAGCAAATTGAGTTATCTTCTGACATAATATATCTCAGTAATACATGTCTTTGAATATCAATTTCATTGTTTAGTTAACTTTCTCACCTGTCCTCCCTCCCTCCTTCCTCCCTCCCTCCCTCTACTGAGCCCAAGCTAAGCACATATGCTACTACTTGAACAGTGCTCTCACAGTTGTTTTCCTGGGGTAGGTGGGTAGATAGTAGTTCATTTCTTTGATTTCTTGAGACAGCATCTCATTGTAGCACAGACTGTCTTAACCTCCTGAGTGCTGGGATTACAGTATGTGTCATCATGCCTGGCAAGGTTGTTTTTGTATAAATGTTGATGTCATACAGTGAATCATGTATTAGCTTAGGTGATCAAGTGGTTGTGGTTTGTGTTAATTTTGCATGTGTATGCTGGTACTAGTATTTGAAATCAGTGTCTGAGCGCTGTTCCCAAGCTGTTTTGCTTTATCACTTGAGCCACCATTCCACTTCTGGTGGAGATAAGCATTTCATGGACTTCCCTGCCTGGACTATCTTCAAATTGTAATCTGCAGCTTCCTGAGTAGGTTTGAGCTGTGTCTCCCATTTTCTGTTACTTGAGTAATCTGTTTTTTTTTTTTTGGGGGGGGGGGTTTGATGACTGTAAACAATGAGCAGTCTTGTAGGACTGCTTGTCTCTTTTAACATTTTCCTTACTCAACTTGTAGCTATCATCTCTAAATATATTTACTTTTATTTGTTGCCTTCAGAAATATAAAACCTCATTTTGTTAAGCGATACAAGATGATTTGTGTTCTCGTCATGAATAGCAATATTGTAAATAATAGAGATGTATATTCAAAAATATCACCATTTGGGAGCCATTATCTATTTTATATCTTGAAAAAAACTAGACCTGATATATATGTACCACCCCCCCCCCCATTTTGTGTATTTATAACTCTGTCTTTAACAAGGGATTTGCAGCAGAGCATTGCCAGAGAACCTAGCGCCCCTTCAATTCCTACTCCTGCATATCAGTCTTCTCCAGCAGGGGGACATGCTACAGTTCCTCCAACGCCAGCTCCAAGAAGCATGCCGGTGAGTACTGCCAGTGTATCTGCAGGATGGAAGCAGACCTTAGGGACAGCTGCCTGCTCTAAAGGAGGAACAGGTTTCCTTTGGAGGAGTCTAGTAGTTACCACTTGGGTAAGGTGGATGGAAGCTTTTCAGTATGTAGAACACACTATCACGAATTCCTCCCCCCAAAATGTTTGTGAGTCCAACCAAACCTTCAGAACGACTTTGTTTACAGCAAATAAAGTGACTAAGGGGTATCAGCAAGCAGTTGGCTAAATCTAGAACATGAGACATTTTATGTGACATCTGAGTTGATCTTTTCTAAAATAAGTAGTAAAAAGTGTTTTAGATGAAAAGAATGGAAAGATTTGTTCCAGTCAAGTACAGTGTGTAGATTGTGTTTTGTGTTTAGTTCATAAAAATAGCCACAAGAGCTTTTTCTGTAATAAAGGATGCTGGAGTGGGTATTTAGTGATGCTGAAAATAATTAAGTGATTTTATAGAATATTCTTATGACTTAAGTGCTAAAATCTGCTGTCAGGTTTGCAACTTTCAAGAGGATCTGAAAATGTGTAGATAAATATGTGGATATAGCTAAATAACAGTCATGATGGTGTTAGTAGTTACTGAATTTCATATAGATATATGATTGCTTTAATATATATTTTTTTAAGTTTTCAGATCTTTGGACTTTTTTTTTTCTGTTGGTCATGGGGCTTGAACTCTGGGCCTGGGGGCACAGAAATTAGGGAGAAAAATCAACTCTTAAACCATATACCTTGATGCTGCTTTCCATTTCAGTTGTCTAACCATTGTTGGAAGTAGCCAGAATATAGATATTAGACATCAGGAAGAGTGGTGACTATCATAAATTGGAGAATTATCTTTTCTACTCATACATTTTTAGAGTAGTAAGCCAGTATTTAAGAATGGTAATTGGAAGTCTATTTGCTTGGATGCTACAGTTTCTCTTATGTCATAACTCATGAAAGTTTTGTAGTCAGTACCTATTTTTTTCTTTACAGCCTGCTAAACCTCAGCCCCCAGCGCGGCCTCCACCTCCTGTGCTTCCAGCAAATCGAGCACCTCCTGCTTCAGCTCCACCTCCAGTAGGGGCGGGGACTGCCACACCAGCTCCATCTCAGACCCCTGGCTCAGCACCTCCCCCACAGGCCCAGGGACCACCCTACCCTACCTATCCAGGATATCCCGGGTAAGGGGGCCACATGGTACATTCCAGGGTATCTGCTGTTGTGTCTAGGCACTTCATTTTTTTTTTCTAAAGACAAGGTTGTTAACCCTTCTCTAAAAGGGCATTATAAATGGATAAGTGACAAGGTCAGTTTACCTGGAAATTGAAATAATATTGAAGTCATTCGAATAGTTAAATAGCCCTCTCCTGTGCTTTTAAAATGTGCACTTTCAGTTTTTTGCATATTGTATTGGTATTAAACACATTTCTTCCATGTAGAATTCAGTACTTGTTTGCCTATCCCCTTTTATGAGGTGATAGTGGTTAGAGGTCTTTGCCAAGCTTTAAAGCAGCAAGGTTGATAAAACTTTATTTGCATACTTGTGCTTTGAAATCTTGGAATTTAACAAACCACTGAAGAGTAATTAATCTCATTAGGGAATTACATGACTGTTTAAAGGTTAGGTTTTTTTTTGGTGCCAATTTCTTTCCTTTCTTTCCTCTTCCTCCTCCTCCTCTTCCTCTTCCTCCTTTTTTTCCTCCTCCTCCTCCTCCTCCTCTTTCTCCTCCTCCTCCTCCTCCTCCTCTTCTTATTTATTGAGGGCCTTTTTTAAAAAGACAAATCCGAGGCCACATTTTTAGACAAGTCATTTATCCTTCAGTTACATCCCCAGCCAGGGTAATTTTTTACTTTTTTATTGTGGCTTTTTATCAAGACTTTTTTTAATCAAGTCTTGTGGCTTGAACTTGGCCTGAGTGCTTTCCCTGAGTTTCAAGGCTAGTGTTTTACCACTTAAGGCAGGACTTCTGACTTTTTGAAAGTTCACTGGAGATGAGTGTCTCACAGACTTTCCTTCCTGTGCTGTTTTTGAACTGTAATCCTCAGATCTCAGTCTCCTGAGTAGCTAGGATTTCAGGCAGGAGCTAGAAGTGGCCAGCTAATTTCTTTCTTTTAAAATTCTACACATATTTTGGTGTGGCATTATTAAAAAATGTATTCATTGTTTGACTTGTGAAATGATAATATCTTAAGAATAACTAAAATTATTTTAAACCCCCAGCTTGTACTTTACTGCCTTTTGTTAAGATATTCTCTAAGGGTCAGGGAAACCACAGAATATGCCAGAAAGTGGCACTGTGGTTCAAGTGGTAGATTGCTAGCCATGAGCAAAGCAAGGCCAGAAACTGCCTAGGTCCTGAGTTGAAGCCCCAGGCAGGCCTGGCTAAAAAAAAAAAAAAAAAAAGGGTTATGCTCTAAATTTTACTTACTAGGATTTATAAGTGTATCATAGTGGATATATGCATCATAGTGAATACTGACTCAAATAGAGCAGGAACATCTTTAGGGTATTTTGTCATATTTGATGTTCTTTCATTTTAATTAATGAGAGAAATGAAGGAGAAATTATGAGAAAGGAATGCTTTCTCTCTTGACAAGTACCTAGAAAACAGTTTCTCCTTTTCTATGTACTGTTATCTAGATTGTAAATAGACAAAAGTGGCTCTTTAAAGCAATTGGAATATTTGTGTAGTTCAAGTATTTTATTTACTAACCCAATGTTTTTTGGCTTTTTCTCCTCATCAGGTATTGCCAAATGCCAATGCCCATGGGCTATAATGTCTACACATACGGGTTTAACATGCCATATCCACCAGTGTACCACCAGAGTCCGGGACAGGCTCCATACCCAGGACCCCAGCCGCCTTCATATTCCTTCCCGCAGCCCCCACAGCAGTCCTACTATCCTCAGCAGTAATGGTTCTGCTCAGAAGCTCAGCTGGTTCAGTTCACAGGGGAAGAAATACCAGCCCTGCAATAAAATGTACTAAACTCTACGCTCTGGTTAATATAATGTACTTTACTGTACTGAAACTACAGTGTATAATTTCTGTCTGCGGCTAAAAGCTGTGCCCCAGTTCCACATTTGATTGCACATGTGAGATTTTGCTACTGTTGCAGTATAAATACTAGGTATAATAAGAATTGAAATACATTGCAATATAGTTGATAAGAGTTGAAGATGAGAAATTAAAGCTGCCAGTGAGCCTTCTGAAAGAAACTAGCATACTTTCTACATATGATGCAGTTGGGACATCAGATACTTACGAAGATGGTCTCAATACTGATATTCAAGGAAACTAAATTTTCTTTTGTCTTTGGTTTCTTGATTTGATTTAATTTCATTTTGATATTTTGCGTAATCAAGACATTGTAAATCTTATAATTTAAAAATAAATTACTTAAGAACAGATGTCATTGTTATGTTTGTCATTGATTCTCATTATTGTCTAATTTCTTTCTGGTATTGTCTCATTTTGTATGTTTGCAAGTTAAACAGTACTGTGTTTAAATGCACAGGTAGTGCAAGCTAACAGGTTTAAGGACATTTTATAGGAAAACAAGAAGGATAGTATTTTTATTTTTTTGTATGCTCATTAATTAATTAATTTTGGCAGTTGTTTTAAGAAGTTTTATATTGCAGAAGAAACACAGTCATGCCAAAGGTTCTTCAAATGAGTATTATTCATCTTTAATGTTTTACCAGTATCTTCTCCAAGAAATTGATACAAATTCTGGTAATCTTCCTGTTTTTTCTTCAAAATTTATTAAAATAAGTTAATATCATTGGCATTGTCTATGTACAGTTTGTTGAGAGAAGGTTTCCTATATGCTTTTATTTTATTGGCTTAACCCAGTAACACTTAATGCACAGTGTTGGACCTTCTTCTTCCTCTTTTTTTTTTTGGCTCCTAAAAGATTGGGCTGCCTTGAGCATACAGAATAATTGTTGAGAACATGTAATAATTGCAGAACAGGCTTTTTACTCACTATTGGTCTCTGCTGTGAGGATATTCAGTTACAAGGGGAATAAGAAGTCATGGAACAAGAAGTGAGAGAGGTACAAGCTGTCCAGTATCACAGTGGGTCTGTTCTGTGTGGGATTTTTTTTTCTGAGAACAGTTTTCCAATGGATCCATTTGTGTTTATTTCCTGAGTTTAATGATGACTTTCTGCATTGTTTTCATTTAAATGGTGCTGTCTCTTAGTCTGCTGTTGTTTTCATTGACAATTTAGATTTAAATGTTAGAGTGAAGATCTAATTGTAAAAGGTAGTAAACTGGTTGAAAAACATGTATATTTTAAAAGAATCTTACTTTGTTGTATGTGGAAAACACAAAAGACCTGTTTGATTCAATATAAATGATGAATACTGAAATTGGTTTAAGGTCCAATAGTTAAACCTTAGCAAATTATACATCATTGCTAAGTTTTAACACTTTGGACTCATCCAAGTGTGAGATGGGTTTATTTGACTTTTCTGTAAATGGCAGTTGAGTTACCTTGTACTGGCATAAAACAACTCAGAGTTAGGAATATCCCAAATTGTTAGTTTCCTAATGAAAGAATAAAAAAAAAAATGGCCTGAATATTCTCTTGGGGAAAGAGGGCACTGAAAGAAAGAAGTAAGTGCATCAGAGAGCCAAAAGATGGTTGTAAGGCCAGTTGGTCCATTCCCAGGCAAAGATGGTCCTGTTGCTAAACCTGGAGGGAGAACGAGTGAGAAAGCCTTCCCAGGAAGGGAGCCTTAGAGCCCTGGAAGCAGCCTCTCCAGCACTGCCTCCCGGTCAACTCATAGCAAAGCCTTGGTGTAGCAGCCTAGACCCATCTTGTCAGTTCACACATCCTTACAGTGTTAAACCTTCATTCTGGGCTCATGACTGTCTCTATAGGTGGTTGGTACTAGGTTTATCTCCACAGGCCTTTTTCATTTTGGAAAGAGATACAGAAAAAAAAGCTTTCTCTTATTTAGCAAACAAGGAAAGTTCCACTAGGTTTTTTGTTACCGAACTTTTTTTTGTTTAGCTGCCTGTGGTCTACCAAATGCCCTAATGACTAGTGCTTTTGTTTGGAGGTAGGAGGGTTTCACTCTATGGCTCTGGTAATTGTTCCCATAAATGGGTGATTGTTGTTGCTCTTCCTAAAGGAATCATCCATAGGCCCATTCATGTGAGGCTTTGGAATACTGTTATAAAATACTTCAAGAAATGGAGCTCTGCATAGTGGAATTAGAATTTGGGGAAAGCCATCTAACTTCTGTTTCTTATTCCTGATTGGAGATAAATGGCCTGATTTCTGTCTTGTACAAAGTGATGGTCTACAGAAGACTATTCTCATGCTACTCCGTCTTTATTCTCAGCTGAGAAAAACAGCCACATTTCACTACAAAGCAATTTATCTATGATCCTGGATCCTGATTCCAACGTCTTTGAAATTTATAAACCCTCCCAAATGTAAGAAGTTACAGGAAGAAATGGTTTCCACAGTCTTATGTCCTAAATACTGTCCCAGCTAGCAGCCTTTGTTGTCAAAACATGAAAAAAAAAGTTTTCCATTAGAGCTTTCTGGTTTGCAAAAATGCTTTGTATACCTTTTCTAATTTCATACGTCAGATAAAATATTTGTTAAGTAGGTTACAGTTTGCTAATAATTTCCTTTGTTAATTTTTATTAGTATATCTTGATGACATCTCATTTTTCAAAGGCCTGCAGAGGGTGTGTGTGTGTGTGTGTGTGTGTGTGTGTGTGTGTGTGTGTGTGTGTGTGATTCACAGAATAGGCAAGATACAAAGCAGGACAGTCTGCTGTAGTGTTATAATTGCCGGTTTAAATATAGACTTTAGAGCTAAATGGTTGAATATAAGATTTACATGGAAGAGCAAAGAAGGAAAAATTATATTTTTAAAGAAAGAGAATATTCAGGCTTTATTTCTGGTATGAATTTTATATTTTTTAAAGAATCCTATATTATCACACCAGAGATTTTAGATTCTTTTCTGCTTACAAACATTGCTGGTAGTTGGATTATATTTTTTATTGTATTCATTTCTCTTAGGGGAAAAATTGTAAAGAAACAAAAAGATTCCCAATGAATGTATCCTAGAAATAAAAGTTGAAAGATTCTTACTTCTTGGAGTATGAATTCTTTTTTAAAGTGTTTAAGCTTGAGAGTTTCAGTAATTTCTTGACAGAAGGTGGGTTGGGAAAGTCCATTCTGAATAAATACATGACTGAGCCTTCAAAAGGAAGACTTATTTCATAGCTAATGTGAATTATATGACAATTATGGATGGACCATGTTTTCATTAGTTGTGATCTCAGTTTTTGCACGTAGGGGTATTACTGTTTTTTTTGGGGGGGGTGGGGAGCTAGTGGTGTGGTGATGGTTACTGGGGTTTGAATCTTGTATTTCCTAGGTAGGTGCCTTACCACTTAGAGCCACATCTCCAGCCCAAGGTACACTTTTGTTTTTTTTTTTTTTTAATTTTGTTTTTTTTTGCCAGTTCTGGTGCTTGAACTCAGGCATTGGGCTCTGTCCCTGAGTCTTTCTGTGCTCAAGACTAGCACTCTACCATTTGAGCCACAGCAGTGTGGCCATTTCTGTTTATGTGGTACTGAGGAATTAAACTAAGGGTTTTGTGCATGCTAAGGCAAGAACTCTGCCCCTAAGCCACTTGCCCATCCCCTAAGATCCATATTTTCAAGAGCCGTTTTTTTTTTCATGGCTGTTTTGATTGGTGAGGTGGTTACTATATTGTAGCACATAATGGTAGGGCAGAACTTAATTCTTTTTTTTGCCAGTCCTGGGCTGGAGCTCAGGGCCTGAGCACTGTCCTTGGACTTTTCTCAAGGCTAGAGCTCTACCACTTGAGCCTCAGCACCACTTCTGGCTTTTTTCTAGGTATGTGGTACCGAGGAATCGAACCCGGGTCTTCATGCATGCTAGGCAAGCACTCAACCACTAGGCCAAACTCCCGGCCGTAGAACTTAGTTCTTTTGAGCTGCCCTTCCTGCACTGTAGCAGCCTCTGTGCCAAGGATCCTAGATTTTGTCAGTTATGTGTTTTTTGTTTTTTTCCCATGAACTCTCTGCCTGTGCTGGTACTGAATCTTATGATCCCAATCTCTGTCTCCAGAGTAACTAAATTTACACACATCAGCCCCCACTCCCTGCCCCGTTTGGCTTTTTGTTTGATAGTGCATTTATTTTAATCACTACATAATTACACTGTGAATTTTGTTTTTCTCGTCACTTGTTGGCCTTGATCTGAGGGCCTGGGCTCTATTCCCTGAGTTCTTTTTGCTCAAGGCTAACACTCTTATCACTTAAGCCACAGTGCTACTTCTGGTTTTTGAGTGACTAATTGGAGATAAGAGTCTCTCCTGATCTTTTCCACTGGGGCTGGCTTCCAGCCAAGATCCTCAGATCTCAACCTCCTGTGTAGCTACTTTTACAGGTGTGAGCCACCAGCACCCAGTAGTCTAGAAGATTTTACCCACCTCTTTTTTTTTAAATTTAATTTTATTGTCAGGGTGATATACAGGGGGGTTACAGTTACCTACGTAAGGTTATGTGAATTTCTTGTAGTACAGCTTGGTTATCCATCTTTTGAAGGACACTGTGGCTGTTAGACAATTACAAATATATATATATGTATATGTATATGTATATGTATATGTATATGTATATGTATATGTATATGCATGCTTCTTGAGTCGCTGAGATCACAGGTGTGGAAGTTAGCAACAAATAAGCACAAAGTGGTTGAGATGGGTTTTGCTAACTTTTTCTGAGGAATGGAGGATCACCTCGAACTGTGATCTTGTGCACAGGTGAATAACTATTTGAGTTCAGCTTTGTGTGACTATAAGTTTTCATCTGATTTGAGTGAAAACCTCGGAGTGTGGGAGAATACATGACAAGGCTGCGTTTTTCTTTGTAAGAAATTACCAAACAATTCCCAGAGTGTGGGCATTACTTTTATCTCTCATGTGATGAATGAGAGGCCCTATGTCCTATTTTTGCACATTTTGCCAGCATTTGGTATCAGACTTTTTTTAAGTTCCTATGTGTTGCTGTTTGAGCTTGCAATTCCTTTAAATCATTAAAGAAGTTGAGCATCTTTCTATGTCCCATCTTACATTTTCTTTGGTGAGCATCAGGAATATTATCCATATTTTTAAGTTGGGGTTCTTTTCTTGTATTTCATAGGTTCTTTTTGTAGTTTGGATGTAGTTCCTTTCTCAGATGTGTTTTGCAAGTGTTTTTCTCATTGCCTCTTTTTTGTTCCCTTTAGTAGTTTTTCAGATGGTGCATGTATTTTCTTTATTTTTATTTTTAACTATTTACATGGTTATGCAAGGAAGTTACAACATAATGTCCATTTATGTGTACAATGCATCTTTAATCAGAGTCATTCTGTCATTCTTCCCCCCACCCCTTTCCCTACCCATTTTCTCAAGTTTTCCATTAGCTGGAAGGCACTAAAGTTGGGTGGATCCTTTTTTCTCCTTGGCAGGCTCTGATAAAATAAGATTCCCTGGATAGTAGACACAGGAGAATGTACAGATTGAACTGCAGATTTGAACTTTCAGGATCATTCACACACAACTTCTTTTGTCCATGACCATTTGTTTTCCTTCCAAATCCTGACTCTAGTAGCTTTTGCTCCTAGTAAGCAAAAGTTGTCTTCAACTATTTTTCCAGTTAAACCTATGCTAGGTTTAAAATGAGTTATTTCCAGTGAGACACAGAACGACAACTTATCAATTCTCCTCATCTCACATTGCAGAGCATAAAAGTACAGATAAACTTTTAATACAAATACACATTTTTAAGGAAAAATTAAGCTCAGAAAATGTATCACCACTTTTCCCTACGCTCTTGATTCTGGAGACTCTTGTTTTGAACATTAGGTCTTCCTAGCTGTTCTATCACATGTGTTTAATAATTGTAGCTGTGTGTGTGTGTGTGTGTGTGTGTGTGTGTGTGTGTGTGTGTAAGAGAGAAAGAGAGAGAGAGAGAGAGAGAGAGAGAGAGAGAGAGAGAGAGAGAGAGAGAGAGAGAGAGAGAGAGAGAGAGAGTTTTGGGGCTTGAACTCAAGGCTTAGGCGCTGTTCCTTAGCTTTTCACTCAAGGAAGGTACTCTACCACTTGAGCCATAGCTTCATTTGCAGCTTTTTGTTGCTTAATTGAAGATAAGATCCGCTCAGACTTTTCCCTCTGGAGTGGCTTTGAACCTCTGTCCTCAGATCTCAGCTAAGGAGGCATGAATCATTAGCTGTCATCCCTTCCATCCTTTTGGATTTCCTTCAATGTCATTCAAAATTATACATTGAAAGACTTTCCTATTCAAGGTGATAGCAATATACCAATGATCTGAAATGTATATTTTGGAAGCCAGTGAGATTGAGCCAGGTGTGGAGAGGAATATTGTAAGTGCTTTTGTATGGGTCTACTCTCTCTTGCCAGCTAAACACACCATAATGTGTTTCTGAGGTTATTTTCCTGGGAGGGACAGGGGTGGGAATAGGAATTGCAGTTGGGCCAGGAGTCACAGAATTGATAAAACCTCAGAGCTTGGCTGTTGTATACAGCCATGACAGAGCTGATATGCTTCAAATGAGATAGGTGTCCACATCTGAAGGCCAGTGAGGCTGTGCAGGGGCTCAAGGTGGCATCTGGCACTACTGATGGTTGTGCCGAGAGCCAGAGATTGCAGATACAACCCTCCTCATCCTAAGGGTGTGGCCTTTGGGCTTCCAGGGAGGGCTTGTAGCAGGCTGTGAGAGGAATCTGCACCCACTCTCCCTGAGTTCAGGTCTGGCCATCCAGAGCAGATGCTGGGTTTATTTGCTGATTAACTAAAGATAGATATCTCTTAGACTTTTCTGTCTGGGCTGGCTTCAAGCCTTGATCTTCAGACCCCAGCATCTTGAGTAGCTGGGATTACATGCATGAACCACCAGCAGCTAACTTGGTTAATACATTTCCCCCCACATCAAAACCAGGTAATTTTCTGCTTGCCCTCAATCAAAAAAGACATGCAGTTTCTTTTTCTTTTTTTTTTTTTAATTGTCGGGATAATGTATGGAGGGGTTACAGTTACATTTGTCAGGTAGTAGGTGCATTACTTCTCACACATTGATACCCCTTCTTATGTTTTTTTGTTTTACCAGTCCTAGGCTTGAGCTCAGGGCCTGAGCACTGTCCTTGGACTTTCTCAAGGCTAGAGCTCTACCACTTGAGCCTCAGTACCACTTTTAGCCTTTTTTTTTTTTCCCTATGTATGTGGTATAGAAGAATCGAACATGGGTCTTCGTGCATGCTAGGCAAACATTCTACCACTAGGCCAAACTCCTGGCCTAGTTTTTGTTCTTATTTTCCTCCTCCCAATCAGCTTGTTTTTCTCCCTTCCCTTTCCTATTTCAAATAAATAAATAAATGTATATACAATATACCAGGTAACAAAGTCAGATATAGTAGCAATATGAGATTAACCAAAGGGCAACAAAGGAGAAAAGAAATAACATAGTATATTAAGAATAACAATTGCTCAAGATAAACCTCTTGTTTCCATATCCTAGAGTTTCTTTCATTTAGTCTCATCCTATATGACCTTATGTACCTAGCTTTTGAGCTATTGTAATCCTCTGCTAGGAGATCCCAAGGTTTCTACTGATTATGACAAATGAGGGAAACCATTGAGCCTATGTTCCTTTGGGTCTGGCTTACTTCACTTTATATGATTTTTTCCAAGTCTTTCCATTTCCTTACAAATGGGGTGATGTCATTCTTTCTGATGGCAGCATAGAATTCCATTGTGTGTAAGTACCACATCTTGATTCACTAATGAGGGGCATCTGGGTTGGTTCCCTATCTTAGCTGTAGTAAATAATGCTGCAATGAACATCGTTGTGCTAGCGGCTTTAGCATATCCTTGTTTCTGGACATTTGGGTAAATGCCAAGGAGTGGAATTGCTGGGTCATATGGGAGCTCTATGTTTAGTCTTTTGAGGAATTGCCAGCATCTGTTGTTATTAGGTTTCTTGATCATGGCCATTCTAACTGAAGTGAGGTAGAATCTCAAAGTTGTTTTGATTTGTATTTCTTATTTATTTATTTATTTATTTTTATTTTTATTTTTTTGCCAGTCCTGGGCTTGAGCTCAGGGCCTGAGCACTGTCCTTTGACTTTCTCAAGGCTAGAGCTCTACCACTTGAGCCTCAGCACCACTTCCAGCTTTTTCTATATATGTGGTGCCAAGGAATCGAACCCGGGTCTTCGTGCATGCTAGGCAAGCACTTTAACCACTAGGCCAAACTCCTGGCCTGATTTGTATTTCTTTTATGGCCAGAGATGTGGAGCATTTCTTCATGTGTTTGTAGGCCATTCTTATTTCCTCTTCAGAGAAGTCTCTTTTTAAGTAGGTATAATTTTTGATATGAGGCCCTTGTCTGTTATATGGCTAGTGAAGATCTCCTCCCCTCTGTGGGCTTTCTATTTAACTTGCTAGCTAGTTACTTTGCCATACAGAAGCTCTGCAGTTTAACGCAGTCCCATTTGTCCATACTTTTTAAAATTTGTTGTGTTTCTTGGTCTTTATTAAGAAAATTTCGACCTGTGCCAAGGAGATCTAGTGTATCTCCTATTCCTTCTTGTATAATTTCAGGATATATGCTTTTATCTCAAGGTCTTTGATCTGTTTGGAATTAATTCTGGTGTCGAGTGACGTAGAAAGATTTAACCTTAGTTTTCTATAGGTGCTTAACCAGTTCTGCCAGCACCCCTTGTTGAAGAGGCTGTCTTTCTTCCATTCTATTTTTTTTTGGCTCCCTTATCAAAGATTAGGTGGCATAGGTCTGTGGGTTGATTTCTTTTTTTTTCTTCTGTTTTTCTTTTTTTTGGTCCTGAAGCTTGAACTCTGGGCCTGGGTGTGTCCCTGAGCTCTTCAGCTCAAGGCTACTGCTCTACCCCTTGAGCCACAGCACCATTTCTGGTTTTCTAGTGGTTAACTGGAGATAAGAGTCTCACAAACTTTTGTGCCTGAGCTGGCTTTGAACTGTGGTTCTCAGATCTCAGCCTCCTGAGTAGCTAGGATTACAGGCATGAGCCACCACGCCAGGCTCTGTAGGTTGATTTCTGAGTCTTCAGTTCTTTTCTTTCTTTCTTTCTTTTCTTTTTTTTTTTTGTGGGCCATGGGGCTTGAACTCTGGGCCTGGGTGTCCTGAGATCTTCACTCAAGGCTACCACCCTAATCTTGGGCCTGGGTGTTGTCCCTAAGCTCTTTAGTTCAAGGCTACCACCCCATGCTTGAGCCAAGTCCCACTTCCCATTTTCTAGAGGTAAATTGGAGATAGAAGTCTCAGGTCCTTTTGTGCTCAGGCTTATTTTAAACCTTGATCCTCATATCTCAGCCTCCTGAGTAGCTGGGATTATAGGTGTGAGTCACTGTACCCAGCTCTGGGTCTTCAGTTCTATTCCATTAGTCCTCAGGCCTGTTCTTGTGCCAGTACCAAGATGTTTTGGTTACTATAGCTCTGTAATAGAATCTAAAGTTTAGTATTGATATTCCTCCCATGCTGTTCTTTCTACTATGGATTGTTTTTACTATATGGTTCTTTTATTATTCCATATGAATTTTTGGATTGCTTCCTCTATTTCCTTAAGGAATGACATTGGGATATTGATGGGTATTGCATTGAATTTGTAGATAGCTCTAGGCAGGATGCCATTTTCACAATGTTAACTCTTCCAATCCAGGAGCATGGGAGGTTTTTCCACTTCCTCAGTTCTGCTTTAATTTCCATTTTCAGGTTTTTAAAATTTTCATCATAAAATTCCTTTACATTCTTAGTTAACTTGATTCCTAAGTATTTTATTTTCTTTGAGTCTATTGCAAAAGGAGTTGCTTTCCTGATTTCTGCCTTGCTCTTCTCATTGTTTGCATACAGGAAAGAAGTTGATTTTTGAGGGTTAATTTTATACCCTGCTACTTTGCCAAAGTTTTGAATCAGCTCAAGCAACTTTGGAGTGGAATCTATAGGGTTCATTAAATACAAAATCATGTATGTTATCTGTAAAGAGGGAAGTTTCACTTCCTCTTTCCCTATTTCGATCCTCTTTATGCTTGCTTCTTTCCTCATTGCTCTGGCTAGGAATTCTAATACTATATTAAAGAGGAGTGGAGAGAGTGGGCATCCTTGTCTCATGCCTGATGTTAGAGGACATGGCTTTAGCTTTTCACTATTAAATATAATGCTAGCTGTAGGTTTGTCATACACAACCAAGACATACCATTTCTTGAATATGGTGCTTGCAAGCTGGGAAATAAGCAGACTCCAAGGCTCTAAGATCCAGAGACCCCCATGCCCTGGATTTTTCCTTATAACCCATCCTCCCTACTGGGGAGTAGGCCTGTAGCTTAGGAGATAGCAGCTCATGCAATCCTCATTTGGCCTGACAACATTAACCTTTATCTACTTTTTCTCTCAAGTCAAGGGATAGAATTTCTGGAGATGAGGGTTGAAGGGAGGAGTTCCTGGCTGGCAATAACCACTCCCCTCTCCCCTCCCTCTGGTCATGATCAGCAGAGGCCAACACAGTGGAAAAGTGTGGAGAGTCCAGACACACAAGGCTGGCTATTCAACTGCTTGGTAGACAATGGGCCCTGGACAGGGGACTAGGCACTTTACTGGGGATCCTTAGTGGTTAGGCTTGGTGGGTCAGTCACATTGGCTGTGGCTGTGGGGCCCTTTTTGTCTCCTGTGTACTCTTCCTGGTACACAGCTCTCTGTGCCAGGGGACTGCCATGTTGGCTTTCCCTGCTCCTGTGATCCTAAGTGGGATGTCACGGGGTCTGCTGGGGAGAGGATCCTGGCATTGAGCTATGTTAGTTACTGGAAGACTTTTCCTTTGCTATGGGTGCCTCCATTGGCTTGCTGGCCTCTGGTAGAAATGTTTCCACTTGGGATGTGCTACTACCAGGTAGGAGAGAAGCTGTGCCCCTGATCTTAGAGCACTGCGGTTTAGCTATATACAGTGCACTGAGGTGTCCACTTATTGCAGATAACCTCATCCCCCCCCACACTGGAGAAAACAACAAGTTTCCTGCTGAAATAGTTAAAATAAAAAAGTGATTCCTGAGAAGAAACTGCACAGTGCATATGTTAAGCTAGTTGGATTAGCTGGGGGTCTATTAATGGCAAAGGGTCAGAATTCAGAAGTCCAATGGGAAAAGACTTGAGTTTCATTTGCACTTAAAACTTAGAATTTCCTTCACTTATAAATGGCAATAAATTCACCTGTGATTTCAACAGAACCTGTGGCGCCATCTTGCCTAGAAATCCAAGATGTTCCCATGACACAATTGCTACTGAGGCATCAAATGTCATTTTTACTGTCCATTGTTTTGTATTTATGGTGATTGGACCAGCAGGTAGGTTCAACTGTTAATGATGGTGTTAAGGAAATGTATTTATGTAACCCCAATTTATTTAATGATTATACACATAAATTGAAATATAATTGTATTTGCTTATAGTTGTATGTCTTTTATTACAAGAATATGAAAAAAATCCAGAGACATTACAATTTTACCAATGTGATTTTGCCTCCAACATGATTCTTCATCCCATTCAAGTTTCTTAGCTTCTGGACACTGGAAAGTTTCTGAAAAAGAGTGGTAGTTCCAAATTTCACCACAAGAGGGAACCATTTTACCAGTTATGGCACAAAAGATGATAGGTTTTTTTTTTTTTTTTTTGTTTTTTTTTTTGGTGTGTGTCTTATTCCTTGTTCTAAAACTGGTTCAAGTTTTCTTTACCTTTAGCAGTGTAATTGTGGATCCTGTGATGAGGCACTGTAGTGGATCCCCTACAGAGATCTGAACTGTGTCAAGTGAATCCAGGAAGGTGTGATGTGAAAAAGTGAGTCCAGGCACCAGATGAGGGTTAGTGCCTAGAGATGCTGCTGCTGCTTCTTCTCCTTCTCCTTTCTTCCTCTTCCTCTTCCTCTCCTCCTCCTCCCCCTCCTCCTCTACTTCCTCCTCCTCCCCCTCCTCTTCCTGCCTCTCCCTCCTCCTCCCTCCTCTATTTTTTCTTCGCCTTTCTCTCCTCCCCTCTCTATCTCCCATCCAAAACCTTGTAGCACAGGAAAAAAATACTTGCTTTGTAGAAGTAGACTCTCTATCCAGATAGAAATGTAGCTGAAGGTTTTCCATTAATACTATGCTTGTTAGAATAGAGGGGTGTGTGTGTGTGTGTGTGTGTGTGTGTGTGTGTGTGTGTGTGTGTGTGTGAAAGAGCAGAGGCAGAGTTGTTCTAGGAAGGAGGACAATCAGAACTTTCTAAGTGGAGCAAGACTTATACACTAGAATAAAAGCCTGAGCCCTGGCTAGGCCCACTGCTGGGTTCTGTAGGGCTGTCTCCAGGGTTCATTTTAATGGGAACAGTTTATTGGTTCCTTTGTCCTTTGGCCTCAGCAGCACTTAGGTCACTGTATATAGTTCAGGGCAGAGAATGGAAGTCTTTGAGTGTCTAATTGCAAAGGGCAACAGCCACTTTTTACAAGTTAGCGTCGGTTTTGTTCCAGCGACCAGCTCTGCAAATGCTGGCAACTCTGGCCTCCCCTGAAGTAGATGAGGCAGGAGGAAACATGGCAAGTGTCTGTGGGCATGGAGTCTGTGTTCTGACTCCTGAACACAACCACTGTCCACAAACGTCCCTATGCTGCCTGCTGCTCTGACCTTTCAGGATTGTCAGCTGTCCACCCCCTGCTCTGGTTTCAAGATAAAGGAAGCAGTTGTGTTCTTTCACTCATGCTGCTGTTTCTAGGCTTATCCTAGCTGCTAGAGCTTTGGGACAGAACCAGCTGCCAGTCCTGAGGTTCTGAACTGCTCCTGGAGATGCTTAGCTCCCTTCCCCCCCCATCTCTCTCTCCAGTACTGAGGCTTGAACTCAAGGCCTGGGTGCTATCCTTAAGCTTTCTTGCTCCAGGATGGTGCTTTACCATTTGAATCACAGTTCCACTTCTGATTTTTTTGGGTAGTTAATCTGAGTGAACCGTCTCTTGGCCTTTTATGCCTGGGCTGGCTTTGAACCTCAAACCTCAGATCTCAGCCTCTTGAATAGCTAGCATTACAGCCGTGAGCTACTGTGCCCGGCATGCTTGATTGCTTTTATTCATGGCTGACATTTACCTCTTGAGCTGGATCATTGGACTTAAGAGTCTCCTGGGTTTGTTTTCCTTTGAACACAATCCTCAGGTCTCAGCCTCCTGAGTAGCTAGTATTATAGACGAGAACCCCCAGTACCTAGCTCGGGGAGAACAACTTAAAAGGAGGACTTTGTTCTTCCACTCTCAATTCCAGATAGGTCAGTTCAAACTCACTGGGTCCAGTGGGAGGTGGTGGCAGTGTGTAGAAGCAGGGCTGTTCACCTCATGGAGTAGAGGAACGGACCAGCATGCAGAATGCAAGATCCAGCCTCCAAGACCCTCCCCAGGGAGATACTCCCTTCAGTGAGGCCGCTTCAGTGAGTCCCCACAGTGTCCCCAAATGGTGCCACCCACCTGCCAGGTGCTAAGCATTCAACCAGTGAGCCTCTTTTTGGGGGACCCTTCCTATCCACACCTAACAGGTGACGTGCATGGGCTGCTGCTTGTGATGGGATGGAGTGGTGAGCAGGTGACTTGGTGTGGCTGATGGGGTAACTGTGGGATGTGGCTGGTGGGGTGTGGGAGGAGAATGATGGTGGAGGGTGGCACCGTGGCAGCAGCAGTGTGTATGAGGCGTGGCAGTGGGAATGAGGTCTCTATTCACTGGAGGGCAACTTTGCTGTGACCCCCACTATAGGTAAACTCTGGGGTGTGTGTTTGATGGCCGCTCTATAGGATGCCTGGCTGATCTCCCAGGTGGCTGTGGGGCCTCCTGGGCCAGGGTCACTGTCTGGAATGTGCTAGAATTCAAAGCAGCAAGATCAACGTGTGCTTGCTGTCTGGCAAGTTTTATTCTCTGGTGGGCATACTCAAGCTTTATTTGATACTCATACTCCATCCCTCTCCCACCCCCCCCCCCGCCCCGTCTCTGTCTGAGAAAGCACAGACATTTACAAGATGTTCTACAACTATTTCTTATAACATCCTTTTGATGTGAGGGTCAGGTAAAAGAGCCTCTCGTGTTACAGGTGACAAAATTGAGGTGATTCTCCAGGCCACGTTTCCTTAAACCACTGGGAAGTGACATCTGGTTTACAATCTCTCCTGTGGCTGGCAGGCTTAATTTTTGTTGAGGGCAGGGGTTGGGAGGGAGGCTTCTTTGTTGTATTTCACCCTCCCCACTGTGGAAAGGGGGGATGGCAAGCAAAGCTATTTCTTCTTTCTTTTCAGAGAGCCAGCTTGGGTACCCTCTGTTGGTTCATTTGCCTGTGACCTCATTTCCTTGCTGTGAGTACTGGGCTGGGGTGCAGGGCAGGCGGTGCAGGGCAGGGAGGAAGGGGGGGCAGAGCACAGAGAAGCTGGGACCCAGGATAGTGGGTCCAAGTTTTCCTGTGAAGCTTTGTCATGGGCAGAGTGCTATTTTGCCTGCCCTTATCCCTCGGAATTCGTCTTGGAGGGGAAAAATGCCCTCAAAACTTGGGTCATCTTTTGATCCCTCAAAGAAAAAGTTGCTCCACATTTGATAAAGCTGAAGGAAAAAAAATTGCATTTTCCTTAGTGAGAAGAATTGCTTTGAAGCAAGGCTTTTTTTGGGGAGCTGGGGGATTGTTGGTAAGGGAGCCAGGACAAAGACAGCAAGACTTGGAGGCAATGTGTTTAAGCTGAGAAAGGAACAGAAGGGTCTGAACTCCTGAAGGCTGCTTTCCTAAAACACGCTAATTGTGCATGTTAATCAAAAGCCAGAGGCTCTCACCAGCCTCATAGAGTCCTATTTATGGATGTTTTCTGGGGGTGATTGAAACCTTAGGACACTTCCTTTCCTTTCCCCTGGTGAAGGAGCTTGGTGTTATCAACTTATTAACTTGTGTTCTCAAGATCTGCCTGAGGTTGCAGTCCTCTGGGGGGGGGCAGGAGATGGTGGAGTCACAGAGGTGACCATGGTCACTTTGCAAACAGCACAGGAGCACAGAAGGCAAAACTTGAGAAGCCCCACAAGTGCTGATGAAGGACTATGTTCTAATATTCTCACCCTGGCTTCTGTATGAGATGCCTCTGAGCTGGGCGGGTTAGGAACAGTCTGCTATTCCCTCACGCTGTGCAGTGTTCAAACCTCCCTCCTTCCCTCCCTCCTTCCTTCTCTCCTTCCCTCCCCCCTCTTTCTTTCTGTCTCTCCTCACCCTTTCTATCTCCATCTCCCTACCCTCTCTCCCCTTCCCTCTCCTTCCTTCCCTCCCTCCCTCCTTTCTTCTTTCCTTCCTTCCTTTCTTCTCTATCTCCATCTGCCCTCTCCTCTCCTCCCCTCCCCTCTTTGTTTCTTTCCCTCCATCTTTCCCTCCCTCCTGTTTTCTCTTTCTTCCTTTTTTCTTCTTTTTTTGGCATTACTGGGGCTTGAACTTAGGGCCTGCATGCTGTTCCTTAGTGTTTTCATTTATGGCTGATTCTCTACCACTTGAGCCATAGCTCCACTAGCGTATTTCTCTAGAAAGGCCTCGGAGGGCCTGGGGTAGCCCTGGACTGGATGCTGGAGCTACAGCAATGAGGAAGACCAGCGACAGTGGTAGGGAGCGAGTGGAGAGGCTGCATCCCAAAAATGGCAGCATGAAGCAGTGGACCACCAAAAAAAAAGCATTGGGGTGAGCAGGATTCAGGAGCTTATTGGAGGATTCGGGGTGTGTTTGGTGATTGGAAGGAGAATACAAATGGAGTGGGGTTCTATTCCGGCCTGGTGCTTTAGGAAGTGGGGTGATTTGGTGGGTAGGAGTCACATGCAGTCCTTAGTGTTAGCCTTAATCCCCGGATTGGGGTGAGGATGGGAAAGAAGCGACTGTGATTCCCATGAGCAGAGGCCTGAGGGAGACTGGCTGTCATTCTTCTGCTCTGTGTCTTCATTTCCCCTTCTGCTCAGGTGTGATTAGGGAGTGGCTTTGTTTTCATCCTTCTGTGAAATGGTGTTTCATCTCACAATCCACCAGGGAGCAAGCAGACCAGCTACTATCAGATCTTAATGGCACTCTCTCCCCTCTCCCTCCATGCTCTGTGAGGGTACTGAAGAATGAGTAGAAGTTCACCAGCTCAATCTTCTTTCCCAGGAGACTGTGGACACCCAATCCTGCAGCATGCCCATAGCGAGGGAGATCATGTGGCAAGAATCAGGACACAAAGCTGAGGGGTGAGGCAGGGCCAGATGGGGGACAGGATTGTGGTTGAGGCCAGGCTCCTCTGCCTTGTTTATCTGAATGTTGACTTCAGAAATGGCTGTGGACAGCCTTTGTGGAACTGGGGTATTGAAGGTTGCATCAGACTTCATTCTCCTCACTCTTTTACCCCATCACTGCCAGCGGTATTGAGACCAAGCTGTCGAAAGAAGCCAGGCCAGGCTGTCCCTTACAGGAGCTCTTGGATTCCTTCACTCGCAGAGCTGGAAGGTTCTAGAACACTATGGTTTTCTTCTCTCCCTGTCCAGGGAGGACTTGAAGCTGAGTATCTGTTCCGTGGAAAGCATCGAACCCAGGACTTTACCTCTGTTTTATTCTCTCTCTGCTCTTCGAACTGTATATCCAGCACTTAGAATGAATCTGAATTGATTCTTCCAGAACCCTGGAAAATCTAGAGGCCCTGGGATGCTTGGATCTCCAGCCAGCAGCCAGAGATCACTGAGAAATCTATTTGCTATGAGACCGTTAAGGATGAGATTTGTCAGCCACAGTTAACACATTTCTGAGGCTCTTTCCTTCACGCTTCCCTTCCAGCTTCTCCAAATCTGTTTCTTTTTTTTGGGGGGGGGCGGGTAATAGTACTTAAGCTGCTTCTATAATAACTACTGGGGGTTGAATTCTCCCCTTCCCTGCCCACCTCTGCCCCCATCTTCCCTCCCCTTCTCTCCCCTCTCCTTCCCTAGTTCCTTTGGAAATACATGGAGGTCGACTCTGTCCATATCCTCCTTACCATCTTCCTGTCCCAGGAGACTGTGGACACCCAATCATGCAGCATGCCCATCCCCCTGTGTGTCAATTAGGCTGGCTATAAGTTGGAGAAACCATGGTGGTTAATATTAGGAAGAGGTTTGCTTTTCTCCCCGCAGGAAGTCTGAGCTCCATGAATGGTGCAGCTGTGCCTTCTGGTTTTCTGCTCTCCTTTTCCCGTGGACAGGCTTCTAGCTCCCACAGACGGCTGCAGCCCTTCCAGACGTCATGCTTTTCTTTCTTGCCAATGTCTAACAAGAAGGGGAGTGGCCAAGCGCCCGGCCATAAGCGGGTCTCTTTATTTCAGAAAAGCAATTTCCTGAAAGCCTCATGTAGTAGATTCCTCTTATATTTTATTGGCCATAAATGGTCATAGGGCCCTCGGTAGCTCCCAGGACACCCGGGAGTTAAGATAATGGCTCTCTAAGCAACTCTAAAGAGAAAAAAAAAGATCCAGGCCTTGTTAGGGAAGGAGAATAGATTTTGGATAAGAAACTGTCAGTGTCTGCCATTCTCATCTGCTAGACACGGCATCACAAAAAGTTTGGAGCTGATCTGACAAAAAAATCAACAATAAAAAAACATAGGGCTTCTTTCCATGTTGGAGTAAGGTGGAGAACCTGATAAAGAAAAATTATTCATAAATAAATATGTATTTGTTTAAGTGAGTATGATCAATTGGTGAATATGCTTATTTTGTGTTTACATTTGCAAATCCTTTAAAAATAAGCAATGCAATAGACATGTGAAGGTTTGAATCTTAAATGTGTCCTAAATTCTCATGCCAGTTGATAGGCATTTGTGTGTGTGTGTGTGTGTGTGTGTGTGTGTGTGTGTGTGTGTGTGTGTTACTGGGTTTGAATTCAAGGCTTCCCACTTTTTAGAGTGTTCTACTACTTGAGCCAGACTCCCAGGCTTGCTTTTACTGTTTTTTCCCCCATATTTTTTATTGTAATTAATAGAAGAGTTACATTATATTCATTAGATAGAAGGTGCATTTCTTCACATACTTTGATACCCTTTCTCATGTGTGGTCCCCATTTTTCTCTCCCCACTCCTGCCCCTCATCTTGTTTTCCCCCTTTCCCTATTTGATTTCAAATACTGTATGTATGCGTATTTGTTTTTTTTTGTTTGTTTGTTTTTTTTTTGCCAGTCTTGGGGCTCAAGCTCAGGGCCTGAGCACTGGCCTTGGGCTTTCCCAAGGCTAGAACTCTACCACTTGAGCCACAGCACCACTTCCAGCTTTTCTATATATGTGGTACCAAGGAATCGAACCTGGGTCTTCATGTATGCTAGGCAAGCACTCTTACCACTAGGCCAAACTCCTGGCCTTGAAGTTAGGGCCTGAGCGCTGTCCTTGGGCTTTCTCAAGGCTAGAGCTCTACCACTTGAGCCTCAGTACCGCTTCTGGCTTTTAACTGTGTATGTGGTACCACTAGGCCAAACTCCCGGCCCTGCTTTTACTGCCTTTTTTGGGGGTGGGGGAGGGTTGGTCAGGCTCTTGAACACAGGGCCTGTGGATAGTTCCTGAGCTCTTTTGCTCAATGCTCTATCATTTTGAGTCATCGTACAACTTCTGTAGTAAATTGGACAAGAGTCTCACAGACTTTTTTTTTTTGCCAGGGGTTGGCTTTGAATGGAGATTGTAAGATCTCAGCGTTCTGAGCAGCTAGGAATACAGGTGTGAGCCACCTGCATCTGGCCCGCTTTTGCTGTTTTGAAAAAATTATGTTTCTCCTTCTTCCCTCCCTCCCTTCCTCCCTCCCTCCCTCCAATTCTTCTTCCTCCCTTTCTATCTCTCTCTCTTTTATCTCTTGTTCTCTTTCTTTTGACCTCCTTCCTTTCTTCCTCCCTCCTTCCCTCTCCCCCTCTCTCTTTCTGCCTGTCTGCCTTTCTTTCTTTCTCTTTCTTTCTTTCTTTCTTTCTCTTTCTTTCTTTCTTTCTTTCTTTCTCTTTCTTTCTTTCTTTCTTTCTTTCTTTCTTTCTCTCTTTCTCTCTCTCTCTTTCCTTCCTTCCTCCCTCCCTCCCTCCCTCCCTCCCTCCCTCCCTTCTTTCTTCCTTCCTTCCTTCCTTCCTTCCTTCCTTCCTTCCTTCCTTCCTTCCTTCCTTCCTTCCTTCCTTTCTTTGTCTGAGCCTGGAACTAACTCAAACTCAGTGTGTGCTTTTACACATTGGCTAGTGGCTAGCACCCCACCAATAGAACCAAGGCTCCAACCTACTTTTACTTTAATTTATATTTTTGACATTAGGTCTTGAGCATTTTTCTGCCTGAGCTGGCCTTGAACTCAGATCCTTCTGCTCCCAGCCTCTTGAGTAACCATGATTACCGACAGCAGTTGATAAGCTTTTGAGTGGTGATTGTGCCCTGTAGGCTCTGAGTAGTCCATGGTTGAGTTCATAATTAATAATTAGGAGCCTGGTGGAGGAAGTGCATCATAGGTATCTGTTTTTCCCCTGTCTCTTCCTCCCTGCTTCCTGCTGTCATGAAGTAAGCATCTTTGCTGCATCCCATTTCCCTACCCAATGTTCTGCTGTAGTTGAAGCTTCCAGCAATGGAGTCAAAGTGACGAAGCCCTGAAACCTCTGAAATTGTGAGCCAATATAAAATAAACCTTTCCTCCTAGTTGCTATTCTCAAGCATTTGTCAGTGCTAGAAAAGTGACTAATCCAAGCATTCAGGACATATGGCCTATATAGAAACCAAGCCATCTTATTTTATTTTATTGTAAAGATGGTGCACAGAGAGGTTATGTGACTAAGATACCGAGTATATTTCTTTTCTAGCCGTGTTACCCATCCCTTTGTTTTTTCCTGCTTTCCCTCCCCCCCTCTCTCCCCTCACCATTTTTTGCTTAATGTATTATACTTAAGACCAAGACTTTACTCTGAAGTACCTCAGTTCCAAGAAGAAAATATTTCAAATACATTCTACTTGGATACATTATAGTTGTTTTTCTCTTTATTACACATTAAAGCAGCCTCCCTCCCTACCAAGCTCTCCATATTATAGTTACAATTTTCAGACACATAAGCATTTAATGTTATTATAATGAGCACATATCAATTACTAGTGATCTATTATTTTCCATTTAGCATTATTTTGGAGGCACGATTTTATGGATTGCCAATCCATACAGTTGATTTTAGTAATGTTCTGTTTTGATTTGCTGTATTGGCTTAGCCATTACCCTTTGATCAGAGATGATTAAAAAAATATTTAACCCTTGCACAGCATTGCCTTTGATCAGCTTAGGCTATTGAAGCGCCAGGCATCCAGATTGGCTTTGCATTCACCAGTCTGTTGCTGGATTATGCGATAAATTGGGTGGTGGTAGGGGGGCTGATACGCAAGAGCTGTAACAATGTCATCATCCACTTCATCGATTAGTGTCTGCTCTGTCACAAAGCATTCTGAAACACAGGGACTTGAAAAACAATCTCAGCTCAAAACCAGTGAGTGCATCAGACCCCTCATTCTGCCGGTTGGTGGTTTTGTACTAGGTTGAGCTGGGTGATTCTTTTGGTCTTGCTGAGATTGATGATGCGTCTGGGACCTGCTTCTGGTCAGTTAGGCAGTGCGTGTCTAGGTATTTCTGGAGAGTAGGGGTGACTGGGTCATGCGTATTATTTCATCCTGCAGAGAGCAGGATGAACAACAACAAGGAACAACACCCAAGGATTCTGAGCTTGAAACCTTGACACGGTCTCTTCCACTCTTCCTTTCTTGCTTCCACTGCTACCAGGTATATACTTAGTGTAAGCTCATGCATTTTTCTTTTCTTTTTTTCTTTTTTTTTTTTTTTATCGTTCCTGGGACTTGAACTCTGGGCATGGGTGCTATCCCCTACCTCTTGAGCCACAGTGCCACTTCCAGTTTTCTAGTGGTTAATTGGAGATAAGAGTGTCACAGACTTTAGTGCCTGGGCTGGCTTTGAACCGCGATCCTTAGCTCTCAGCCTCTTGAGTAGCTAGGCTTACAGGCGTGATCCACTGTGTCTGGTTTGAGCTCGTGCTTTGCTTGCTAACAATCTGCTACTAGCGTGCCATAAGCTCCACCAGCTTAGGTTTTTGCTAGTTAATTAGACACAGAATTGTTCAGACTTTTCTGTTGGGGCTGGCTTTGAAATTCAGTCCTCCAGATCTCAGCTTCCTCAGTAGCTAGGATTACAGGTGAGAGCCATTGACGTATGGCCCTTCTACATGTTAATTGGCCAAAGTAGGTCTGGATGTCAGGTTCAAGGGGCAGGACATAGAGTCTACCTCTGTATGGGAGGAGCTGGGAAGTCACATTGCAAACAAGTGTGGATACAAGGGGAGAATTATTTGGCCATATATAATATAATATAATATAAATATTTCAGAGGCCAAATATAATATGTAGTATACATACTATATGATGTATACTATATAATATATAACATATCATATGATAAAATAAAATGTAAAATCTGTAATACATTATATTAATTATTTGGGCCATATATATTTATATATATGATTTGACCCATATATCTATGGGCTGAATCTCATCCTGTATCCATGCTTGTGAAGTTTTTCCAATCCAGAGATAGAAGAATATCATATCATCTATCTGTCTGTCTGTTTGTCTGTCTGTCTATCTATCTCATACTGTTGCATATCAAGGTCGCTTGGCTAAATATTAGTTCCGTTGGAAAGCAGACACCTGTAGCTGACATTCTTTAAGCCTTACATGAAGCCCTGCGGTGAATGTCACAGTCTTCATTGTTTGCATTAGCCTTTAGATTTTGTAAGGAGCAGAGACATCTTCCCTCACTCAGCCCCCTGTGGCATTGAGCAGAGGAGTAACAGAAGCTGGAGACAACATTTGTTTGGGGTGTGGCAGGGAGGCAGTGAGACCAGGAGCTGCACTGTGTGAACAGGGGTCTCTGATTTGGTTGTTGTATGAAGGGCCCAGAGGGAGGGGGGTGAGTGAGACTTGTATATGGCTGATGGGGGGAGGAAGGAGAGGGAGGGAAAGTGGGGAGAAGGGGGAGGGCTGTCTAAAGACTAATAGAAAAGTTTACCTTTGAAAAGCAATCCAGATAATGCAGATAGGAAGAGTGAGTTCCAGTCACTCTAAGGGTTTTCATTGTGATGATGAGTCAGGTCACAGTCAGGTTGGGGAGAAAATCAGAGCATGGTTTATTGGTGTCTTTCTGGGCTTTAAATGATGTCCCATTGAGTTTTCTGTTTTTTTTTTTTTCTTATGGCATTACCAGAGTATTATCTTTACTGCAGGATTGTAATATGTATTAGTATGCTAAAGTTTTTTAAAGTATGAGTTCTGTGGTTTGAATTCAGGACCTTATTTAGCTAGGCAGATGCTTAGAATTCTAATTTCCTAAAGTTGTGTAATTTTCTTGATTTAAATTGCCCTTCTCTGTCTCTCTGTCTCTGTCTCTGTCTGTCTGTCTGTCTCTCTCTCCTTCTCCTTCTCCTTCTCCTCCTTCTCCTCCTCCTCTTCCTCCTCCTCCTCCTCCTCCTCCTCCTCCTCCTCCTCCTCCTCCTCCTCCTCCTCCTCCTCCTCCTCCTCCTTCTTCTTCTTCTTCTTCTTCTTCTTCTTCTTCTTCTTCTTCTTCTTCTCTCCCTCCCTCCTTCCCTTCCTTCCTTCTTTCCTTCTCGCTCTCTCTTTTCTTTTCCTTTGGCCCCCACCCCCATTATTAAGGCTGAACTCAGAGCCTCATACTCTTTCTTGGCTTTCTCCAACTAGCATTCCACCACTAGCTTTCTCTACACCTAGCATTCGACCATTTGAACTACATCTTCACTTCTGATATTTTGCTGGTTAATTGGATGTAAGACCTGGGATTTGTCTACACGGTCTAGATGAAAAACCATGATCCTCAGATCTCAGCCTTCTGAGTAGCTAGGATTATTGGCATGAGCCATTAGCACCCAGCTCAAATTGCTTTTTAAAATGTTTCTCAAAAGTCTCAATTACGTTTCCATTGGGCAAACTTTTCTGTTTAAGAATATGGCAGGGGCCAGGAGTCTGGCCTAGTGGTAGAGTACTTGCTTAGCATGCAGGAAGACCCAGGTTCAATTCCTTTATACCACATACACAGAAAAAGCCAGCAGTGGTGCTGTGGCTCAAGGAGAGCGCTAGCCTTGAGAAAAGCCCAAGGACAGTGCTCAGGCTTGAGTTCAAGCCCCAGGACTGGCAAAAAAAAAAAGAAAAAGAATATGACATATCAGGCTGGGTGATGGTGGCTCACACTTTTAATCCTAGCAACTCAGGAGGCTAAGATCTGAGGATTCAGGTTGGAAGCTAGCCCAGGCAGGAAAGTCTGTGAGACTTATCTCCAATAAGTTTCCAAAAGCCAAAGGTGGAGCTGTAGCTAAAGTGGTACAGCAGTAGCCTTGTGCTAGTGTTCCAGGTCTGGCACAAAGAACAATAGCAACAAAATCCCCAAACCAAAACTCTAAAAGAATACAGTAAACCTTCTCATTAGTATGTTTTTTTTTTTTTTTGCCAGTTCTGGGTCTTGAACTCAGGGCTTGAGCACTGCCCTTGGGTTTTTCTCAAGGCTAGAGCTCTACTACTTGAGCCTCAGCACCACTTCCAGCTTTTTTTAGGAATCGAACCTGGGTATTTGTGCATGCTAGACAAGTACTCTACCTCTAGGCCACACTCCTGGCCCTGGGGTTGGTTTTGTTTTTTTTGAACAAATTTTCACCACATAGTTTTGGTAGATGTCTTATGTATTTAACACTTTTGGTTAATTAAATGAGGTCTTGTTATAGAGTCCAGGTTGGCCTCTAACTTCTTTTTTTTTCTGTTGCTTTTTTCTTTTTTTCATATATTTTGTATTGTAATTAATAGAAGGGTTACATAATATTTGCCAGATAGATGGTGCATTAATTCCCATACATTGATACCCATTTCTTGGTCCCCATTTCCCTCCCCCCACCCCCACCCCTCATCTTGTTTTCCTCCGTTCCCTATCCAATTTCAAATAACCAAATATAAATATATCTGATATATCAGGTAACAAAGTAGGATACTGTAACAATATGAGATAACCAAGGGACATCAAAAGAGATGAGAGATAACATAGTACGTTAAGAACAACAATCATTCATTATATGGCTTATGTTTCTATATCCTAGGGATCCTTTCATTTAGTGTCTTACTATATGGCCTTTTGTATCTAGGTTTTGTTCTATTACAAATCTCTGCTAGGAGAGCCCAATGTTTCTACTGATTATGACAAATGAGGGAAACCATTGAGCCTAAGTTCCTTTGAGTCTGGCTTACTTCACTTAATATGATTTTTTCTAAGTCTTTCCATTTCCTTACAAATGGGGCAAGGTCGTTCTTTCTGACAGCAGCATAGAATTCCATTGTGTATAAATACCACATCTTGTTGATCCACTCATCAACTGAGGGACATCTGGATTGGTTCCATATCTTTGCTATGGTAAATAGTGCTGCAATAAACATTGTTGTGCTGGTGGATTTAGTATGTCCTTGTTTCTGGATGATTGGGTAAATGCCAAGTAGTGGAATTGCTGGGTCATAGGGGAGTTCTATGTTTAGTCTTTTGAGGCACTGCCACACTGCTTTCCATAGTGGTTGAACGAGTTTGCACTCCCACCAACAGTGTAGTAGTGATCCCTCCTGGCCACATCCCCTCCAGCATCTGTTGTTATTCGTTTTCCTGATCCTGGCCATTCTAACTGGAGTGAGGTGAATCTTAGAGTTGTTTTGATTTGCATTTCTTTTATGACCAGAGATGTTGAGCATTTCTGCATGTGTTTATATGGCCTCTAACTTCTGATTCTCCTGCCTCATGTCTCCAAAAGCTGGGATTATAGACAGGCATAGACCACCAAGATAATCTGACAGCCAGATCACTATGCAGTTTGCACTCTAGCCAGCCAAGTAGCTCCTAGGAGTCAGGTATTCCATTCACCCAGGAGGAGAGGAGGCACGCTAGGGACCAAGAACTTTTGTTACCGAAGGCCTATAAAATAGTCTATGCTTACTCAGTGAAACTATCCCTAACAATGGTGTCGTTTCACTAACTCCACTATGAGGAAAAAAGATTATTTTTTCAACCCTGGCAATAGATTTTTTTTTTTTTGTGGGTCATGGGGGTTGAACTCAGCCCGAGCGCTGTCCCTGAGCTCTTCAGCTCAAGGCTACCACCCTACCCTTGAGCCAAGCCCCACTTCCTGTGTTCTAGAGCTTAATTGGAGATAAGCATCTCAGGTCCTTTTGTGCCCCAGTTGGCTTTGAACCTCAGTCTTCAGATCTCAGCCTCCTGACTAGCTATGATTACAGGCACGAATCACCACAACTGGCTGCAATAGATTTTTCTTTTTAAGGTACCAGAATCAGTTTATTTTAGCGTGAAAGGAAAACCAGGAAAGTAGCAAGACTCACCACCATCTGGAGCAGGGTCCAAAGAGAAGTCCCTAGACTTTTAAATATTAAACAATCTTGGCATTGAGGGAAGTATTTGGGGGGTGGTTGGAGCTCAGAGGGTGGAATAGAAGAGAATGAATTGAGTAATTGAGTCCATGGGTGTGAACTGTGGATTTCAGTCAGAAGGCACGCAGGGACTAGATGTCTCTTTATAAGGTGAGGAGGATTCCTTTATATCTGCCGAAGGGACTAGCATTCCACTTAGACTTTCCTTTGACTTCTTCTTTTCCTTTTAAAGTACACATTAGCTGTACAAGAGGGATTTCACCGTGTGCTGACCAGGTGCATCTTTTCTACCTCTCTATCATTCTCCTCCACCCCCCATTCCTCCTTCTTAAAATAATTTTAACAAGTTTCATTGTTCTATTTTCATCCATGCAAATAGACTGGACCTCATTCTCCCCCTTACTCCTTCTCCTGCTGCTACTTCTTCCTCATAAAGCCTGTTCTCCTTTCCTGTCATTGGTCTCTCTCTCTCTCTCTCTCTCTCTCTCTCTCTCTCTCTCTCTCTCTCTCTCTCTCTCTCTCTCATAAAAATGTGCCTTAATTGCACTGAAGAGTTTCACCCTGGTATTTTTCAGGCACATAGATTTTGTTCAGAATAATCCCCTCGATTGCTTTCTCATCCCCTATCCCCCTACCCCAAGCTCTTACAGACCAATTGCTTTGTTTGAGATTCCTTATGACATCTTGATACATAGTGTTACTGTATTTTGAAATTAGTCATCCTTCACTTTTCTTCCTTTCTCCTTCCCCTCATGGTCTTACATAGTCACTTGGAATCATGTTGTATGTACATATATAAAAATTTATGTACACATATACATATATGTGTGTGTGTGTGTGTATGTGCTATGAATTTGTATCTCTGTCTTTTAGGCCTAGCTTCCATAATGAGCTTGGCTTACCTCACTTGCCATGATGTGTTTGAATTCCATCCATTTTCCTGCAAATGACATGATTCATGTTTCTTTTTTTTTTTTTTTTTGCCAGTCTTGGGCTTGAGCCCAGGGCCTGAGCACTGTCCTTGGACTTTCTCAAGGCTAGAGCTCTACCACTTGAGCCTCAGCACCACTTCCGGCTTTTTTCTATGTATGTGGTGCCGAGGAATTGAACCCGGGTCTTCATGCATGCTAGGCAAGCACTTTAACCACTAGGCCAAACTCCCAGCCCCATGATTCATGTTTCTTTATGGCTATGATATTCCCTGTTATTATCTGTCTGTCTGTCTGTCTGTCTGTCTCTGTCAGTCTCTGTCTCTCTGTCTCTGTCTCTGTCTCTCTCTCTCTCTGTCATGTATCTGTCACGTTTTCTTTGTGTGCGCATCTTCTTTATCCATTCATCTGTTGGAGTCTCACGTCTGACTATTGTGAATAACACTGCAATAAACATGGCTGTAAAGGTATTTTTAATTGTATATTGATTTAATCTCCTTCAGATTCATGCCTAATCATGGGATAGTAGATTGTAAGCTAAGTCTAGTTTTAGTTTTTTGAGGAACCGCCATGTTGGGGTTTTTAGTCCTCGGTCCCTCCCGACCTGTAGGAGGGATAGGGAGAACATGCCCCGACCAGGACGAGCCGAAGGAGAGGGCCGACTGACCGCCTGCACCCAGCCCTCCCTCGCCGGAGGACAATCAGACGTGTCAGGGAGACCCGTCAAGGCAGGAACTCGTTTATTGAGGAAGTACATTCAGCTAATATAGGGTGCAGGAGCCTATCAGCACAAAGGTGGGCAGGACAGGGAGGTCCACGTGTTTACTCTCACTATAGGTCTCAGCAGAGAGTGATAAAGCAATAACACATTCGTACCCAGTGGTAATCAAGTCTCAGCAGAAAGTGATTCACAATACCAACAATAAGGCATTCATACATGACAACTCATTTGTGTGCTTATCCTACTCAGTGATGCAGATTCATGGGCCAGCCTGACCCTGCACTTGGCTCCCAACACTGCCACACTGATTTTCATAGTGGTTACACTAGTTATACTCCCATCAGCAGTGTATGATGGTTTCTTTTTTCCTGAATCTTCATCATCATCATTTGTTTTTCTTTTTCTTTTTCCTTTTCCCTCCCTCCCTCCCTCCCTCCCTCCCTCCCTCCCTCCCTCCCTCCCTCCCTCCCTCCCTCCCTTCCTTCTTTCCTTCCTTCTTTCCTTCCTTCTTTCCTTCCTTCCTTCCTTCCTTCCTTCCTTCCTTCCTTCCTTCCTTCCTTCCTTCCTTCCTTCCCTCCCTCCCTTCCTTCCTTCTTTCTTTTGTGCTGGTCCTGGGGCTTGAACTCAGGGCCTTGGTACTCTTTTTGGGCACTTCTGCTTAAGGCTACCACTTTTATTATTCCTTTAGGATGTTCATATAGTTGCTACTTACAGGGACAAAAGTACTGGAGAAGTTACTTTGTAGGGATGTACCTGGCTCAGCCAGGAAACTGGAGGTTTTAGATCACCTGCTGTCCTTTCCTACATCACCACCTGGGGCCTGGCTCCTTTGGCAGGCCCACTAGGTGTGATCCAATTTGTGTGCCATGTTCCTCCTGCTCAGCGGGCACCTTGGGGAGTACGTACACATGGGCACATGTGGTAGTTCACATAGTGCCAGGAAATGGTACCATACCAGACCCAGAGCCCGCAGATGCTTTCCCACGTTCCTCAGCCTGAATGTGGTGGTGGTATGGGAGGCCATGCTGGAGTACAGAGGCATCATAACCAAGGATGTTGAGAGTGACACCCTCCATCACCTTCCTATTTGCTTGTCTTGTCATGAAATGGCAACTACACTTCTGTGCTTTAGGAACCATCTGACATTTTTCTACCTGTCAAGTCTTAGCTTAAGACTCAGCTTGTTAGGTCTCTCTCTCTCTCTCTCTCTCTCTCTCTCTCTCTCTCTCTCTCTCTCTCTCTCTCTTTCTCTCCCTCCTTCCCTCCCTCCCTTCCCTCCACCATAAGGCCTTTGCACCATCCTTAATCCTATCCCTCCCACTTCCCTCCACCTTTGCAAGGCATCTCTGATTTCCTTTCTGAGTCTCATGCATCCCTTGTTACATAGACTGGGAAGAAACCCCGCACCCCCCCAGCCCCAGGCTAGTTAGGGCCTCTCCTCCTGTAGAGGAAACACACTTAGAGCTTCTAACAGCTATTGCAGACCATAATCAAGCCTTTGCTTCATTCAGATCGAACCCATGAGGAATTTTGGAAATTCTACAAGAGAAAACAGAGATCAGATCTGTTTTGTTCTCCACTGTGTACCTTATAGAACACATGCCATGGAGCAGGTACTTAGCAGATTAAAAACAATCAACAAACCAACCCAAACAAATGCCTCTCAAAGGCAACAGAGAATATTTTCTGCTCTTTCCCACCCAGGCTGTCTCTCCCTCCTTCCCAGACTTGGGTCTGAGGCAGAGATGAGGACAGGTTTACCTCCTGGGTTCTGTGAGGACAGGAACCACTTTGAATTCCCTGCTGCGGACAGCCTTGACAGGCAGCTTTGGATAAATGGAACAAAACTGTGGGTGGGGCCAGGCTGGGAGGCCATTAGCACCGGGGCAGGGGCTGCTTTGAGACTTGGCCAGTGACCGTGACAGCAGGTGATGACTAGGCATATCCAGGAACCCAAAGGCCCAGCCTGCTGGTGTGCTAGCTAGCATGGCATGCTCAGCTGACTCTCTTCCTTGTGGAACAGAGAGATGCCATTTAGCAAATTTTTTTTCACTCAGTCAGCAAGCTGGGGTGAGAAATCTTTTCCTGCCAACTCATTAAGGATTGGGCTAGGTTCTCAGGATACCTGTGGGTATAGGCCATTTAGCAGAAAAAGCCTGAGGGTGTTCTCTCATCTGTAGCTCCTCTTGCTTCTTTGGGTCTCCTTTCTTGATTTCTGGGTAGGGACACTGGAGAGAATGGAGGGAAGGGGGTGAGGGAGCCAAGAGGAAAGATGAATTCCCAGTGTCTCTCTGCCTTTCTCAGGGATTCCTGTGTCCGGGCTGCTGTGTTGTCTTTCAGTGGGAGCTCCAGTAGGAACCAAGAATGTCCTCTTGCTGTATTGGCTCCATATCACATTTATGAGCTCAGGTGGCCACCCAGAAGTAGCCAGGCATTTATGATAATCACATGAATGAGTGAAGAGACACAGTGTACCAATGAGGGTTTTCTAGGAGAACAGAATCAATAGGATACATAAAAATAGTTATAAAAGGAAATCTATTGGGTTGACTTGAACAATTGGAGGTTGGAAAGTCCAATACTATCTGTCTGCACACTGAACAGCCAGGGAACTTGGCAGCTGCTCAGGCTGAGAATGAACCAGAAGACTGAAGACCTTGAAGCTTCCTGGACGCTTGCTGGTATGAGTGCCCATTTCAAGGATGACAAAAGCAGCAGTTTTCCATGTATGGGTAATAGCAGCAACAGTAGACACATTTGTGTCAGAGTAATGACACATGTGCTGGCTGACTTTTCCTACTTTTTCCTATTATGTTCAGAGTGGGTCTTCCCTACTCTTAGTTGCCATGTCAATTGTCTCTGGAAATTCCTTCCCAGAAATTCCAGAAGTGAGCTTTCTCAATCTCTCATACATCCCTCAATTCAATCAAGTTGACCATCAAAATTAACCAGCTCCTGTCTACCAAGCATACCACAAATACACATATGCATTCCCGGAATGCTACGCTCCATCAGATAATAAGTTTTGTATCTTTAGGCTAAATGCTATCTCTTTGGGGAAATCTTCATTGATGCATCTGGACTAACTGAGGTTGTCTGGTCATAGGGTCTTAGAGTTTATCATTCTTTTCTTGGTAGCTCTTAGAACAGAATGAAATTACTATGTGAATGTCAGTTGAATTTCTAGATTGCAGATTTCATGGACTTTCAATTAGTGAACTCATTAACGCATGGATTTAACAAATGTTTCTTGAATGCCAGTTACGTGTTGGACATTGTGCTAACATGTTGGGAATACAACAGTGATAAAAATAGATCTAGTGTCTGTCCTCAGAGAATTTAGAATCACGTTGAAGTCCAGTATTATGAAATGATGAGCAGAACTTAAGTTAAATTGCAGGAGAGGTAAGATCTGGGGTATAATTCTACTGGGGTAACTTGAAACAGGAGGCCGGTGAAGGCTTCTGAGAGCTGAAATATGCAGAGTGAATATTAACAGACAAAGGCTGAGAGTGAAAGGTATGTGTGGTGAGGCAGTTGTGAGAGGAAAATACGGGGTCTAAAGGACCGAATGGGGAAGCTGGAGGGCAGAATGAGAAGAGGCTCGTGTAGCATGGCGCTGGGAGTTAGGCAGTGCTGGCTCATGCAAGACTCTCCCTGCCAGATTGAAAAGTTTGAAGATGAGCCGGAGGAATTTGACTTTGCATATGATGATTCTGAGATAACTTCAATATTCAGAAGGTGCTCTAAGAAGTTGTATGTACAAGTTGGGAGCTCAGGATGCAGAACCAATAGGAACTGGTGTAACTGAAGCCATAGTCAAATGTATGATCCTCCCTCCCTCCCTCCCTCCGTCCCTCCCTTCCTCCATTTTCCTTCCTTCCCTCCCTCCCTCATTCCATTTCTTCTTTTTTCCTTCCTTTCTGCCATTCCTTTTCCCCTTTCTTCCCTCCCTCTCTCCCTCCCTCCCTCCTTCCTCTCCCCCTCTTTCTCTATACCTCTCTGTGTCCCTTTTCCACTCTCTACCCCCCTCTTTTTTTTCTTGTGCCTGTGCCTTTGCCTCCTTTGTGAGTCTAGGTATGTTGGTATTTTAAAATATGTGAAATAAGATGCATAAGAGAGCATTGGAAACCAAATGCATTGAAATGTAGTTATCTTGCAAGTACCTTTGTGATATAAACAATCTACGATTCTTTTTTCAGTTCATTAAATACTGGCAAGTGTGTATTTTGAGATCTTTGCAACAACAACTGTATGTGATGAAGACACTGGGGATTTGTATTTGGGGCAAAATCACAGGGGCTTCTGTGGTTTGTTGCGTGTATCCATAATGGGAGAAACAGTGAAATTTCAGTAAGGGGATGAACAAAATCACAGATAAGGCCTTTTTTTTTTTGGCGGGATTCAGGTCATGGAAGTGCCTCGGCCAAGGTCCTAGGAAGCCCAGGTTAATACACTGTGGTTTAAAGGAAGAGTGAGAGGCCATTTGTGATGCTAGGATGGAGCTCTGGATCAAAAAGAAGATAGGTGCCCTGCAGCAGGGCAGAACAGAGGCACAGATAGGAGAAAATTCTTACAAGGCTATGCATATTACCATTTTGTACCAGTGTGAGAAACCATTCTCAAACATGAATCATGGCTAATTCTTAATTGCACTGCTTACCCCCCAGGGAATTTTATTTGCTCTAAAAATGTATATAATTTCTATGATTTGGAAGTTGAAAAAATTCTGGTTTAAGAAGTACATGGTAAGTCCCACAGGCCTATGAAAATATTTTTCATATACAGAGACCTGAGCCCCCTAAAAATGGCCTAATGGGGTTAATAAAGGTCAGCGTTCCTCCAAGAACTGGGAAATTAATCTGACTGTTCAAATCTCCGAGGGGTTAATGGCAATTGTAAGGCAACAGCTCTGCATATTGAACAGTCTATAAATAGCTCCAAGTCCTGAACTGCTTCCCGAAGTGGTGATAGTCTCCACATTCCCCCCAGCAGCTTTGAGCCAGACTCGGATATGACTTGAATTGATTTTGGCTGTACCCAGAAGACCCCTGAGTATCTTTTAGCCATTACCAAAAGAGTGGTGAACAGGGGTAGATGAAAGGCTGCCTGCTTATGAGCGATGTGCCAGGTTCCCTTTGAGTGAGTGGTGAGGGGATTCTGCGTGTGTGTGTGTGTGTGTGTGTGTGTGTGTGTGTGTGTGTTGCTCATATGTGTGACCATCTGGAAAATAAAGGAAGAGAAAGGACATGTCTGTGTGTGGTATCTCAGTTCACCTGATCATTTAGACGAGGTTAGATTTCTTTATTATCTTTCGGCAACAGGAATTTGGGAAACAGGACTTGTGTGTGGCTGTGTGAGGACCAGAGTTGGGGGAAGGGACTTGAACCCTCCAGTGCCTCTGTTGGTCAAGGAAGTGGGCTCAGGCTCCCTGGGCTGCCTGCAGGAGACAGCCATCCTTCTCTCTGTTTCTGAACATTTCATTGCAGTTCCTTTCCTTTGGTGTTTGTCTGTCTTGCTAGCGTGGGACCCAGGCAGCAGGTATTATCCTACTGGATTTCGATGCCTGCTACTTGGCAGAGGGTCTTGGCATACCAAAGACACTCAGAAAACTTTTGTTAATGAGTTGATTTACTGTCTCAATGAGCTATCTTTAAAATTTTTATTTTATTATCATTATCATTATTATTATTTTGCCAGTCCTGGGCCCCAAACTCTCAGCCCGGATGCTATCCCTAAGCTCCTTTTGCTCAAGGCTAGCACTCTACCACCTGAGATAATTGGAGATAAGAGATAACTGAGATAACTGGAGACAAAGAGTCTTGTAGACATTGCTTCTTGGGCTGCATTGAAAGTGCCAGCCTCAGCTCTCAGCTTCCTAAGTAGCTAGGATTCCAGAGATGAGCCACTTGTGCTCCACATCAGTGGACTTCCTTAAGAGAAGTGATCTGAGAGTTTAATTTCCCCGAGAAGAAGAGCAGGAGGTCATGAGAAAAAATTTTAATAGAGCCAAGGCCAGGTAGCCTCTCTTTTTCAAAATTAAAGAAATAATGACTTTCATATCCATAGAATTCACAGTCAAAATATTTGTTTTTCCTCTTCCTGTTAACTTCATGGAGAATACTGAGTCTCTGGGAACCTCTACATTGGGTTAAGGCTACAAAATTGCCAAGAGGCCATGGCCCAGGCCTTCTGGGTTTGGCTAGGACCTTCACTCTTATTCTGGGGCCAACTGTCACCTTGGGCTACCTTGGGAAAGCTGTATAGGAACTTTCTGAGACAGAGTAAGGGCCAGACACTTGGAGGAAGAACTGAGCATGTGTTTAGTGCTTTCTGGCCCCTTAGTTGTGCTCTCTGTCAGCCACCTTATGGGGTCCCACAACAGCCTTCTGTCCTGCTGCTGTCATTTCTTCCACTGCCTGGGTAAGCAGCAAATGAGCTCCTTCCATCTTAATATATTGTGGCATTGGAGTGGGGCCTGCGTCTCCAGCCTCTTGAGTTTCTGCTCCAAGCACCATAATGAACATCAGTATAGAGAATGTGGAGGCATGTCTGAAAGCACAAAAGAAGGCCTATAGTCGAGGAAGACTGGTCCTGGGTATAAATAACACGACAGACAGTCCTGGACCAGGGCCTGAGCCTGAGCTGGGTCTGCTGGGGAGCACCGATCCTCTGGCAATGGCATATGGGAAGCCAAGAGGGGAAGCATTCTGAGGAAGATCAGGGAACTGAAAAAAACAAAGAGGAAAAGATAGAAATCAGTGATCAAATCGATAGGACAGTGAAGGGAAAAGAATGACATAAGCCAAGCAAAAATGTAGAGAAACAGAACATCTAGCTCTCCTCTGAGAGTGCTTTTCAGCTACCAAGTGTAAAGGGATGTTATTTTCGTATTTGTGACATTTTAGGCTTCAGCTACTTGTGATTTAAAATGGGAAAAAAGGAATAAAAAGAAAATCCCAAATTGACTCAACTTATTCCTTACTGAGTTTAGGAAAATGACAGAGGAAGGATGTACCCCTTTAGCTTGCTAATTGCTCTGCGTTCACAGTTGTGAGCCCGTCCTCAGCATATTTAAAATAGGCACCTTCTCACTTCCTTCACTGTGGAGGGAGAAGTGGTAGGGCAGCACTCAAAAAAACCATACGAAACCCCAGGATTCAGCAGATTAAAACAAATAGTGCCATCCGAGAATGCCCTGGGATGGAATGAGAATGCCCCAGTATTCTTTCTGAGGTCTGGGACAGAGGGCAAGTCCCTTAGCCTTGGTGTCTTAGTCCATGCATTTCTTCTCCATTTCTTCTCCCCCAAGGGCTGGGCAGGGATCTTGGGGTGAGTGTGTGTGTGTGTGTGTGTGTGTGTGTGTGTGTGTGTGTTGAACTCTGCTGTCTCCTTTCTTTGTTCAAAATTTTGATTGCTATCAGATTTAACATTGGTCTCATAGGCTTTCCTGATAAATCTCCAAGCAGGAAACAATATCATTATTCTTTTTTTTCTCTCCTCAGTGAAAAGAGGGCAAGACTTAACCATGATTCCTTTGAGAAAGAGGATGAGTCAAGATGTTTGCAAGGTAAGAAGAAATAAAAAATGGCCTGTAAATAGCAGGTAATGGAAATGTAAGGAGGTATAAAACATAAGATGTGCAGATTCCTAAACTATTACAAACAAGGACCAAATCTGACAATCCCCCCCCCTACACATCTTGGCTATACGTCAACGGTCCCTCATCCTCCAACACTCCGGAACCTCTGAATGAAAGAATTCAAACTCCAACTGGAACCCCACTTCCTGTGGGTGCTGTTGTAATTGTCAAATGTATTTTCCCCAAAGTTAAAAACAGCTGGTAAAAAATTGAATCTCTCCAAAACAAATCTTCAAAGAAACAACCATCAGAGTAAAGATGGGCTAAAGACTTAAAGAGAGACTTCTCTGAAGAGGAAATAAGAATGGCCTATAGACACATGAAGAAATGCTCCACATCTCTGGCCATCAAAAAATGCAAATCAAAACAACTTTGAGATTCCACCTTATTCCAGTTAGAATGTCCATGGTCAAGAAATCTAATAACAACAGATGCTGGAGGGGATGTAGCCAGGAGGGATCACTACTACACTGTTGGTGGGAGTGTAAACTCCTTCAACCACTATGGAAAGCAATATGGTGATTCCTCATAGACTTCCCCTATGACCCAGCAATTCCACTCCTTGGCATTTACCCAACCATCCAGAAACAAAGACATACTAAAGCCACTAGCACAATGATGTTTATTGCAGCAAGCCAGACCCAAAGGAACACAGGCTCAATGGTTTCCCTCACTGGTAATAATTAGTACACATCTAGGACTCTTCTAGCAGAGGATAACAATAGCTCAAAAGCTAGGTACATAAGGTCATATAGGATGAGACTAAATGAAAGGAACTCTAGGATATGGAAACAAGAGGTTTATCTTGTGAGATTGTTGTTCTTACTATACTATGTTATTTCTCTTCTCCTTTGTTGCCCTTTGGTTAATCTCATATTGCTACTGTATGTGACTTTGTTACCTTGTATATTGTATATATATTTATTTGTTTATTTGAAATAGGAAAGGGAAGGGAGAAAAATAAGATGATTGGGAGGGAATGAGGGGATGGGAATGGGGGCAAAACATGAGAAGGGGCATCAATGTGTGAGAAGTAATGCACCTAGTAGGTGAATGTAACTGTAACCCCTCTATACATTACCCCGACAATAAAAAAATTAAAAAAAAATCAGCCGGTAATCCTAGCTACTCAGGAGGCTGAGATCTGAGGATCGTGATTCAAAGCCAGCCTGGGCAGGAGAATCTGTGAGACTCTTATCTCAATTAATTGCCTGAAAATTGGAAACGGAGCAGTGGCTCAAAGTGATAGAGCACTAGTCTTGAGCACAAAAGCTCAAGGATCAAGCCTAATACCTGAGTTCAAGCCCCATGACAAACATTACAAAAAAGCACTATTCTCATAGGACTATAGGAGGAAGACGTGCCTGGCATTTATTAGACTCCAATCAGCAGGGTGTTAAAGGCAGCCACAAGTGACTTTACGGCCTACATGTTTCTGAGAAGAGACCCCTTGGCCCTGCCAGGCTTATGGTGTGACCACTGTTGTCTGGACAGCTCCATCCCTGGGGAGGGATGGCGGGGAGAAGGTGGGATTATAGGCCACAGGATGACAGCTTTGCAGGTGCTAGATTCTATTTTATTAACTTTTATTGTCTGGGCCTGAGGTTTGAACTCAGTGCTTGTCTGCTTGTCTGGTACTCTACCACATGAATCACATTTCCAGTACTGCTGTTTTTGTCTGATTATTTCAGAGTGGGGAGGGAGATACGTCTCATGGACTAGTCTTCTCTGTCTAGCGTTGAGCTTAATCTTTGATTACAGTCTCCTGAGCAGCTAGGATTTCAGATGTGAGCTGCTGGTGCCAAGCTATTGTGAGATTTTTTTCAATGAATTTTCTTCTTCTCTTCTAGCTGTACTGTTTTGTGCAGGACAGATCAGGCTGGGGCGGGGGCTGGTGAAGCCACTCTCTTCAGACATTGAGTTATTTAGTAAGATTGGTTTTTAGATGGCAGCCTTCTCAGACAGGTTTAAAATAAAAATGATCTAGAGATGAGATTGTGAGCAGGAATTTTAAAACCAAATATAAGTCCCTTGCAAAATCAGAGCAGTAGTCTGGATGTTGGATGTACCTTCCATTCTAACACCTTGAAGGGCTCAGAAAATGTCAGGAGTTTCCTCCAGGAAAGCAAAGACCCCACCTTGTTCCAGCAAGTGAGGAGGTAGGCTGACATGTACAGAGTGAGCTTCCGTGTTGGGTCCAATTGCATACTGTATCCCCCTTTTATTCTTCCAGCTCTGTTTTTTTTTTTTTGTTGTTGTTGTTGCTGTTTAAAGGAAAGATGTATTTGAAAGTATTTCAGTGATGTCATTATCCCCAACCTCAGGGTTGGCATTTTCAGTGACTCACTACTGAGCTATTTTGGTGTCTGTGCATTTGAATCAACAGCTGTCTTCCCCTCTCTGGTGAGCATGCACCTGCTCACATCTGGAGGCTTCCAACAGGGCAGACAGAGAGACCAGGTAGGGAGGGAGTTACTTATGATCCACATGTGTACAGAAAGCTGGGGATGAAACATCAGGCCTGCTCTACCAGCACATCCAAGGACAAAGGGAAGCCTCTTCCTGGGAAAGAAATCCAGGCACGGCCTTGATTGTCCATTGTGCTGACATTCTTGAGATACTTCATTGAGACACTCTGGAGCCAGGAGAACCCTTTGGGGGTAGAATTATCAAAGCAAAGTGTCTGGGAGCTTAGTAATATTCTTTTTTTCTTTTTGCCAGTCCTGGGCTTGAGCTCAGGGTCTGAGCCCTGTCCTTGGACTTTCTCAAGGCTAGAGCTCTACCACTTGAGCCTCAGCACCACGTCTGGCTTTTTTTTTTATGTATGTGGTACTGAGGAATTGAACCCCGGTCTTTGTGCATGCTAGGCAAGCACTCAACCACTAGGCCAAACTCCCGGCCCTTAGTAATATTCTTAATGGGTTGAAGTTTCCTGTCTTGGGAAGTCTGTCAAAACTCTGTAGAGAGCCTCAGCATCTCCTTAGGCAGTATTCACTTGGGCTTGATAGGTAAAATCTCTGCTCAGACTGGCCTCCTCTTGGACCTGATCTGCTTTAAGTGGTGCTGAGTGGACATTGGGGTCAAGGGCCTTTGATTCATTCTCTTGGCAATAATAGTCTCCAAGGGGTTATCTGGTAATGTTAGACATCTATTCCTGGACCAGAGGGTGTGGTCACAGAAATACCAAAGGATGCCAGGGTGCTGGTGCGCATGCCTGGAATCTTAGCTACTCAGGAGGTTGAAATCTGATCCTGGTTCAAAGTGAGCCTGGGTAGGAAAGTCCACGAGACACTTATCTCTCCTGTTAACCACCAGAAAACCAGAGTGCTAGCCTTGAGCAAAATTGCTCAGGGACAGTGCCCAGGCCCTGAGTTCAAGCTCCATGACTAGGGGAGGGGCACAAGGCACCAAAGGATCCTGAAAGATCATACTTAACTTTCTTCACATTCAGGGTGTGTTTCCTAAATCTGTGTACATTCTGGAACAGGGAAATGCATGTTTATTCTTCAAATTCTTCACAGAACCTAGCAGTCCAGAGCCAGTTATTCATGTCTACCTGATACAACACAAGGATTTAAGCATCATCATGAACCTGGGATCATTTATTCATTCATTCAAGCCATTTGCTGGGTACTGTAACATGCAGTTGAGTTTCTATAGTCTTTACTCTTGCAGGCTTTTATTCAAGTAGGAAAGAGAGATAAAATAATCAAAGCAAACCAATAAAATGTAGTTTGTAAGTAAGAAGGGCTAAGAAAAATAAGTAGGAGAGGAAAGGTGCCTGTGAAGAGTTGTGGGATGGTCGAGGAAGGTTTCATGGAGGAGACTTCCGAGTGAGGTCTGTGGAAATCAAGGAATGAACCTTCAGATTTTGGAGGGAAGAAATCTCCTTTCAGAAGATCCTCCCCCAGCCCCAATTTTCCCCAAATGAGGAAAATGAGATGATGGTCATGTGACTTTTTTTTTTTTTAGTGCGTTGCATTATAGTTCCCATTTTATAGAGGAGGAGAGAGGTTCAATGCCTTTTTTCAGGGTCACACCACAAGTGTCAGATTCAGCTTTTAATCTTGGAGATTTAGGCAGGCCAGAATAGGCTTGTTACTCACTCCAGCAGGAAGTGGTCACAGGCATTTCCGGTGGACAGGACAAAAGGGCTCCTGTGCTGGCCAGAGCTGAGCCTTCTGAATTCTGAGCTGTTAACTGATAACTTTTGTTCAGTGTGATCTGAACTGGGTAGAAACACAGACTCAGAGCACCTCAGACTGAGGGCACCCAAAGCTGTGTTTTAACAAGACTTCTTTGTGATTGGAGTGCACAGAAACATTTGAGAAGTCCTCTTCTGGAGGGGTCTTTCTGAGAGGAAAAGCTCGAGAAAGCTAGCTAAGCAGGCTGCTTCTTTCAAAAGGAGGCCTGGGCAGACATAACAGCAATCAGTACCATCCATGCTACTGTGCCCTCACAAACAGATCCCCCTGCCCACTTTCCCCAACAGTGGGCAAAGTCAAGCCCACTCCTAGTATTGATTGCCAGAACAATGAATAAAACAGCTTGAAGAAATTCTCTGGGAAACTCAGAGAGCCCAGGCAGATGTGACACCATGCAGACGCTAGATGGCAATGGATAGACAGGCTTTGGAGGAAGGCACAGGAGCACAGGAGGTTCTGTTCCTCTGTGGGGCAGAGGCATGGAGCAGGGGCTGGGAAAAGAGAGTGGAAAGTCTAGGAAGGCTGTTTTGTGAAATGAGAGATTTGGGCAGTTATAATTCTCTCTCTCTCTCTCTCTCTCTCTCTCTCTCTCTCTCTCTCTCTCTCTCTCTCTCTTTCTCTCTCTCTGCCTCCAGCTATGTTAAACACACACAATCTCCCCACAGGGGAGGGATGTCAGCAGCTGCAAATGGTGAAGCTAGAGGGAATGAAGTGTGGGGACAAAGTTTCCAGTCTACTCTGTTTGGCTCCCTGTGGTTTGGGGAGGTGGCAGCCTGTCTGCAGCACTGGTTAGTCAAAGCAGTCTGTAGGAACAAAAGCATCCTTCCTATCATGCATTAGGCTCACAGGGTGCATCCATACCTAGCTAGATAACATGCTGGTAGCCCCTGTCACCTCAGAAACATTTGGAGGACAGGTGTCCAGCTCACAGTCCCCCTGTGTCCAACTGGCTTCTTTTGGCCCCTATGCCTCCCTCATCACCATGCCCGTATGTTCTGTAGGACTAACTCGTGGGGTGGAGGGAGCCCTAGAGCATCCCTATTGGAAAAACTGGACTTCAAAGATAAGCCAAAGGAAGGTTTCATGCAATTTCCTAGCTTGCGAGGTCACCTCTAGAGCTAGGCCTTTTTTGCTATGGTGGTTGGTTCCAGCAGGATCTTTTCATTTATTTTGTGGAGGCAGTGCTGGGGAATAGTTTTTTTTTTTTTCTTCTTCCAGAAATTCATTCAAGAGACAGTACTGTTGCCTTTCTATTTGACAGGAATGTTATCTGAAACAGATCAGAATAATGACAGGTGGGTGGGATTTGCATGGTTCTTAGAGATGCCAGTGTTTGGAGTCTGGACTTTTTCAAGTTATACTAAATCTGTAGGCTGAATTGAAGCTGGACAACAGATCTCTGCAGAAGTCCATAAACCTGTTAGTAATACGACTGTGGGATTATAGAATGGGTTTTGAGCATGTGCAGTCCCTCTTTGGCTGGAGGTCTGTAGAGATGTATTTGGTTTATTAAGGAAAACCTTTCATGAGTGCCCGTTTGTGCCAAGCACCGTATTAGAAAATGAAGGCCAAATGAGGAGTAGAAGACAGTTCAGATCCATTTTCAGCTCAGCCATCTCACTTATAGAGTAGACCAGCAGCTTACTTGTGAGTAGTGGTATAGATACGAACAAATGACACAAAGTTCCCTCTCTCCCTCCTCCCTTTCTTCTCTCTCCTTCCCTCTCCTTCTTTCATCTCACCTTTTTTTTTTTTTTTTGAATTCTGAAGATATTTTAAGCCCCAGGGGCTCTTACGTTTACCAGGTGAAAATGAGTAAGCAGGCAACAGTATTATGGATTCCAAGGACATATTTGATCATTTTGTCTTTCCCCAAAGGCCTCAATACAAGATGCAGTGCTTTCAGACCTGAGGAAGAAATTTTATTTATGTTTTTTTTATTTATAGGAACTTCTCTTATTTTCTGTGAGAAGAAAATAAACTGAGCCACTCTTTTTTTTATAAAAATAATTTTTTTGGCCTGAGGAAATACACTTTATGTCATAGATAAGCTCAAACATCACCCCCCTACCCCAACCAGGAAGATGCTGTCCAAGCTGTAACCCAGCCACAATTTATGGTGGACTGCTCTTATTCTCCAGCTTCTCCCTTCTTTCTTAGGGTATGTCACATGAATAGGTTTTGTGAGTAGAAAGAAATGGTGAATTAAAAAGAATATTGTTAGAAAACTCACACACATGAGACCCAGTGCTATACAAGGCACTGAAAAAAACCAAGCAATTGGCCTGGAGCTTTCCTCACTGGGGCTGTGGCCCAGGCCTCTGTGTCTGTACTGACCAACAAGAACTCAGGGCCTGAATATCAACCACCTGAAGTTTGCCTATAATTGAGCTTGCCGGCCTCTCAAAAGCTTACATTTTATTCACAAACACAGGCATCTGCTACTAATTAAAGTATCAGGGTATAATTATACCCTTTCTTATTAGTAGATATGGAATCTGACAGTTGCTTAGATACAAAATAAGCAAGTGCAGATTGCGTTCTGCGCCCTTCACAGGCTGGGGAGACAGAAACAACAGAATTTTCAAATGCTCCATGTAAATGAGTTCTTGTTGCCCAGAAAATGTAAAGTTCTGAATTATGAGCGGTAAAATTTGCCTGGGAACAGATGTGAACCCATCACAACTCTGTGATTTGAGCTTTAGTAACGTTCTCTTATTTCCCTTGGCTAGTGCCCTCGCCCCTCCACTGCACTCTCTGCACAAAACAAAAAGCTTCCTTCTTTCCTCCATATGCAGTTAAAGCCTATGATCTAACAGATTACAGCAACAAAGCAGTTGGGACTTCTGCAGGGAATTCTGGAGCTATAAGACCCTGCTTACCATAGCTAGGGGCTATGAGGTGGCTAGCTTAGCCTAGAGCTTGTCCTTGATCTGGGGAGCCTCCTGGTCCTTCTAAGGTAGCTGCTTCCTCCTGCTCAGATGTGTTCATGTCATTCAATCAGAGGAGTTGCCAGCTAAGCCATCGGCTCCAGGTTATCTGGCAAACCCGCAGTGCCTAGTGCATTGCTGTTCATTAGGAAACTGCTCCATGGATGTCTTCCCTGGGCAAAGAAACTATTCCAACTTGGAGCTGATCATTTCAGCAAGGGGTACAGCAATGAGGTGAGGATTTGGCAAATTGTAGCTCTAGGCCCACGTTCTGCTTGCCAACCAAGTTTTATATTGTTTGTGAGCTAAAAATGGGTGGCAATATTTTTTTAAATGGTTGAGAGGGGAACCCTAAAACATTTGTAAGGCACCAGTGGTTCACACTTGTAATTCTAGCTACTCAGGAGGCTGAGATCTGAGGGTGGTGGTTTGAAGCCAGTCTGGACAGAAAAGACTGTATGATTCTTACCTCCAATTAACCAGCAAAAAGCTAGAAGTAGATATGTGGCTTAAGTGGTAGAGGGCCAGCCTTGAGTGAAAAAGCCAAGTGAGAGTGCAAAGTCCTGAGTTCAAGCCCCACTACTGGCATTGAAATTAAACAACACACCAACAAACAAGATTTGAGGACCTCTGAAAACTACAAAACTTCGATCTGTGTTCATAAATAAAGTTTCATTGAAACACAGCTAGGTTCATCAATCTACGCCTTGTCTACGACTGCAGTGGAAGAGTTGAATAGTAGCTAAGTAGATTACATTTGGCCTGTGAAGCCTATCACATTTATTATATGGCCCAGACTCCCTGAGGTCACTTCTCAGTGTCAGCCTTTGATATTCTTGGACACCAGATGGAGGAAAGGGTAAAGCATGGGCAGAGTCAAGGGAAGAAGTCTACATGAGCCTTTTCTTCTTCTTGTTGTTGGTTATGGGTCTTGAACTCAGGGCCTGGGAACTGTCTCTAGCGTTTTTCACTCAAAGCTAGTGCTCTACCACTTCGAGCCACAGTGCCACTTCCTGTTTTCTGGTGGTTAATTGGAGATAAGATTCTCATGGACTTTCCTGCCCAGGCTAGTTTTGAGCCATGGTCCTCATATCTGAGCTCTGTGTGTAGCTAGGATTACAAACATGAGCCACAGGTGCCCAGCTTACAGGAACACTTCTTCACACGATGCCAGCCCTGGGTCTTCCATGGTGGTACATGGCTTCTGGTTCCTGCAGCAATAATCATCATCTCAGATTCTATACTGCTCTGATACAAGGGACTGTGGTTCTCTTAGTCCAAAATGCTCTTTCGCTGTCAGACATAAAATTCTGCTTCTCAGTATTTATGCAATAAATCTATATATATGAGCTAGTGTGAGCTTGGAGCTTGATTTTGGAAAGGAAATGTCTCTAGTCTTAAGGCAGCTGGCAGTTCCTTAAACAGCCACCCCACATCTCAGCTACCTGGACTGCATTGACACCCACCAGTTTCCTGAAGCCATAAGATATCTGTCTCTAAGCTCGGAGCCTAGGTGGAGCCCTGCCCTGGCGTGAAGTGCCTTTGTGATTAAGCTGGAAAGGATGCAATCAGCCTAGCTAAAGCCTTGATAATCCACTTGATCCATCCCAGTTATCTGTCCAAATCCCACAAGGCATCTTCTAGACCCGAGTCTCATTTCTTTCGGATGTACAGGAGCACTTCCTGGAACAGAACGCATCGTATAGTTTTCTTATTAGCTATCTAAATTCTGAATCAGAGCTTACATTTTTCCAAATTTTATACTTTATTTGGAAAGAGGTTACTTCTTTTGGTTCTAGCCTCTGGGTTTTTGAAGGCCTGATTTGTTTATATGTGGAAGAAATGCCCAGTATCTTTTGAGGGGGGAATTGAAGGGGTCAGGGGATTGATTTATTTTCGGAGGGGCAGTGATTAGCACGAGTATTGTTTACCGTAAGTGGATCAGGGCTTTGACTGTCATAAGCAATAAGGAGATTTTCATGACTTTTCAAGGGTTGACTAGCAGGGCTTCCTGTGGGATCTCAAGTCCGTTATCTGATCTGAAAGGATTTAGTTTTAAATAAGGGAAATGCTTTGTGGAGAGAAAATGCAAGCTTCTGCTTCCTAAATAATAAATGTGTTATATTTTCTACATGATACTTATTCTGCATATATTTTATCCAATTCTTACCTATGTCGTATAGGATAAAGGTTATGTGCATTTTACAGAAGAGGAAACTGACCTAAATCGGAGAAAATGGGTTGCTTAGATAACAGAGAGAAGATGGCATAACTAGGATTCAAACTCATGCTGGTGTGACTGAGGACTTCTTGTATGTAGCATCATAATAACTCTCTGGAATGTCATTTCAGTCACTTCATATCTTAAGGATGGAGAGAATTTTTACAAAGAACCGGAACACAAAGAAGCTACCGATGGCTTTTCACAATGACTGTTAGATACATATGGACCTAGCTGTCATGTAATTGCTTTGTATTTTAATGTGTACAGGGGTCATGAAGAGTCATGACCCCTTTCTTCCTTCTTTCCTTTGTCCCATTTCCATTTCCCTTCTTTCTTTTTTCTTTTCCCCTCTCTTTTATTCTTTTCTCTTTCTTTCTTTCTTTCTTTCTTTCTTTCTTTCTTTCTTTCTTTTTTCTTTGTCTCTGTCTCTTTCTCTCTCTTTCTTCCTTTCTTCTCCCCTCCCTTCCTCCCTCTCTTCTTCCTTCCTTCCTTTTTTTCTTTCTTTCCTTCTTTCTTTCTAGACATGGATATCACGATGTATCCTGGGTGGGCCTCGAACTCATCATGATCCTTCTGTTTCAGCCTTCTAAATGGTGGGGTTACATTCACGAATCATTATACTCTGCTGCCTCATATTTTCTTTTCTTTTAAGTCTGTTTTGCCCCATATTTCCTTTTAAAAACATTCTGTTCTTTTACATATTTTGTCTTTATTATTCTTATTCTTATTATAATTTTTGCCAGTCTTGGGCTTGAGCTCAGGGCCTGAGCACTATCCTTGGGCTTTCTCAAGGCTAGAGCTCTACCACTTGAGCCTCAGCACCATTTCCAGCTTTTTTCTATGTATGTGGTACCGAGTAATCGAACCTGGGTCTTTGTGAATGATAAGCAAGTACTGTACCACTAGGCCAAACTCCTGGCCCCACCTTTATTATTTTTAAGGAGTTGTACAAAGGCGTTATCCATGTATCAAATCAGTTTGTAAGTATAGTGCATCTTGGTTGATGTTGCCTTTTTAATCATTCTCCATCCCTCCCAACCCACCTCCTTCCCTTTAAAATTCCACAGGATATGTAGTGAATATTATGATTGTATTCGTTTTTCTTTCCTCTCTTGATTCATCTACCCTTCCTCCCCTTGACTTTCTCCCATTGCACCTTTCAAGTGTCAATTTCTTGGTATTCATTTTGTTAGATTGTTAGTTCTTCTAACGAATTACATTGTTTGAATTGCTCCCTGCAGATACCATACTTGGATTAATACATTTGGGTACACTTGCATACAACTTACACTTGACCCCATATTTCTTTAGCTTAAACTTTTCATTATTTTCCTTACTAGACATTAAAAATAATTTTATAAAGGGATTAAATATGAAATTGTTTATTTAATCATTATCTTAATGGCTTTAAAATTCAAAGGGATAAGAAAGCATATAAAGAAAATACAGCAGATTCCATCCTGGAGAGATTTCCTATAGCCTTCTTATAGGCGGCCTATGTCAATATGGTAGATTGAAAAATGTCCCTATATATATATTTGTTTATTAAAAAAGAAAAATGTCCTTAGCTCCTCTTCTTCCTTGTTTCCACACTTGTTTGCACTATGATGTTGCTATAAACTGCACACTACTTCTCTGTCCCTTGAACCTAGGTTGATCTTGTGTCTGACAAAAGATGGCTACATGATCTTCCAGTTCCATTTTAGATGTTGTGTCTACTTTTCTTTCCTTCCCAAACTTGTTGAGTTTCTTATTATATAAGCAAGCCCATGTTTGGGTTGCTGGAGGGTGAGAGACCACATGGAGCTGATATATCAGCTGAGCAAACACAAAGTCTGTGAGAAGCAAGGATGTGGGCATCTGTCAAGACCTGCCAGGAGGTCAGGATGAGCGAGGACAGCAGTGGAAAGAAATGAGCTGGAGACATGGCCATGAGCCCTGTAATGAGGATTCTTGAGTTTTAAGTAGATAATAGCAATGGATAAATGTACAAAGGAACAGAGGAATTCAGGGGGAATAAAATGTGCATGGTTCCTAAAAGGTCAAGCCAGTGCTTGACCCGGCCAACTTTTTTTGGGATTTGAATGTCAAAGAAATGCAAATCCAATATCGTTCCATGAGAGACACAGCTCACAACAAAGCAGAGCTGGAGAAGACAAAGTAACCCAGACCTTGGGTACCAGGTTGCTGATTCCTGTGATTCTCGTTCTGGATTTTGAATTCTCAGTGTTGGACAGATTCGTTCTTGAATCGATTATTGAGGTCTAAAGATAATGGATGTCCACTGGGGAAAACAGAAGGAGAAAGATCAGCTGTAGCTTGGCCTCTCCAGCTGCTTCTTTACCCAGTGATGTTCTGTCATTGGCAGACCGTGGTAGGAGTGAGGTCTGTAGAGAAGTAGGGTCTGCAGTGGTCAACCTGACATCTGTAGGAGCATCTCAGGCTAGCTTCCACACGCCAGTAATTGGACCAATCTCAGAGATATTTCTCAGTGAATTCCCAGTGGACATCTCATTACTTGTATTTGGCATGAGGCTCGGGGTCAGGCTGCACCTTCAGCTCTCTCAGCAGACCCCTGGATCAGAAAGCCAAAATGTCACCGATGTTACTGATGTTCAAGTTTATGGGTAAAAAGTGAAGCATCTTGAAGATTCAGATGATGGCAGGAATTTATTTCATGTTGTCATGAGTGGTGGGGTTTATACAGCCTGGTCCAGACAAAGGCTTTGAAGACCAGTTTCGAATCTTACTGGGAGCCAACTTTTTTTAAAATTGGTTGTTGGGACTTGAACTGAGGGCCTGGGTGATGTCCCTGAGCTTTTTATCTCAAGGTTAGCATTCTACCACTAGAGCCATAGGACCACTTCCAGAGCCACTGCACTAGACACAGCAGCCAACTTTTTTTTTTCCAGTCTTGTGCTTGAGCTCAGGGCTTGAGCACTGTCCTTGGACTTTCTCAAGGCTAGAGCTCTACCACTTGAGCCTCAGCACCACTTCTGGCTTTTTGCTATGTATGTGGGGTACCGAGGAATCGAACCCAGGTCTTCATGCATGCTAGGCAAGCACTCTACCACTAGGCCAAACTCCCGGCCCCCGAGCAGCCAACTTTTTACTCCTAAGATCTTATGTCAAATTATTATCTGAGTTCTTTACTCCCTTTTCATTCTCTCTGGGATGCACTTTTTATTTCATGTACCCACCCTGAGTGGTTTTCAGATCCTTTACAAATCCCCCTTGGGGAGGATTGACTGGCTCATGTCTGAGTGATGGGTTGAAGCACATGCCATGATACAGGGGCACAGTAGATGTCACCTTCTTTTCTTGGGTATAGAAGTGTTTCCTCCCTTCGCCAGCCTCATCTTATCTTTCTCACAGAACTCAGGGAAATTAAACTAGATGACAGTGTTGGTAGGAACAAGGGAGAGCTGGATGGATTTGAGAAATATTTAGGAATTAAATTGGGTTGCATTAGATGTAGTGGTGCTAGAGGGGGTTGTTTCTGGGCTGGTGCCCAGTTTCCGTTTGAGTAATGAGATGGATGACTGGTGCCATTTTGTGAATTGGATACTGTTATAAATGAAATAGATGGGCACTATGACCATTAGTGACTGTCCATAAATATTAGCCACCTTCATGGGTATTTCCTCAAGATTAATCACTGAGGTCCCTCTCAAATGGTCCATAACAGGAACATACAGAGAAGGCCGACAGTTCTGAGCATTAACAATCAGCCCTCTCCAAAGGACAACCTCTGGAATGCCAAGGCTGGCTGCTTCCCCAGCTTGAGCTTTTGAGCCCAAACCATCAAGACATCATTGGTGTGAATAAGTGAAGAACAAATTAATCTGCTTGGGAATGAATGATTGGATTAGACACAGTCTTGATTGCCTGTTTTTTCCCTTTCCTGCAGGCAGCTTGTTTTTGGGGTAAGAGTGCAGTGCTCTAAAACATCACTCTTCTCTAATGATCAACACGGGGAGGGGGGAGCATCCTACAGGCTCCAGGAACAAGGTGGTAGAAATGGATGTATATTATGCCAAAAGCACACTACTACTAAGTCACATTCTCAGACCCATAGTCTCAGAATTTGAATCTAGCTTGATCTTCACCCACCTACCTAGACATCCAGTAGCAGAAAATAATTGATACTAGAAGGCAGCTAGGAAGGCAAGAAGGTATCTCCATTCATATGGCATCTGGCAGGAGGCTCAGTGATGGAAGTACCATGCGTTTCATGTCAGAGATGGCTAATCTATGTGGAAAGGGAAGTTATTAATGGAGAAAGAGAGAAAGAGAGAGAGAGAGAGAGAGAGAGAGAGAGAGAGAGAGAGAGAGAGAGAGAGAGAGAGAGAGAGAGAATCCACATCTTCCTTTTTCCTCGCATAAGGAAATCACAGGAGAACTTATAAATGTATACAATATGTATTATATTTTATAGCATATCTTCTAAGATATCTTCATATTTCAGTTGGATTAGGATTAAAATTCAATACTGGTGCTTTTTGCTCATTGGCTGGAGCTCTGTGGCCTGAGCCATGCTTCCAATCCCTGGATTTTTTTTGCCAGTCCTGAGGCTTGAACTCAGGGTCTGAGCACTGTCCTTGGACACCTAATCCGTGGATTTTTTTTGCCAGTCCTGAGGCTTGAACTCAGGGTCTGAGCACTGTCCTTGGACACCTTTTGCTCAAGGCTAGCACTCTGCCACTTAAGCCACAGCATCACTTATAGCTTTTTCTGTGTATGGTGTTCTGGAGAATTAAACCCAGGGCCTCGTGCATGCTAGGCAAACATGCTACCAGTAGGCCATGCTCTGGACCCATCCCTGGATTGTTTGTGAAAGAAATAATTTTCAAATGTGCAATGTGATTTCTGTTTTTGAAAGCAGAATATTTTAAAATCAATTTATTCATTTAAAATTTTAAATTTGAAAAAATATTATAAAGATGATGAACAGGGGTTACAGTTATATAAGTAAGGTAATGAGCACAATGTTTAATGAGCACATTAAACATTGCTACCTCCTTCCTCATTTTTTCCTGTTTATCATTCCCCACTGCCCTACCTCCCAAGTTGTAAAGCTCATTTCCAACAAAGTGTCCAGTGAGTATCTTTGGTGCATTAGTTCAGCCTTTGTCCTGCTGTTTCAGTGATTCCCTTTCCCTTCCACTGATCAGATGCACTTATACACAAGACAAAGGGATTAAAAACTAGTACAGAAAGACAAAAATAGAAATAACTGCATACAGGACATAATAAGAACCTCTTGTTTCCAATTCTTGGAGTTCATTTTGATACTCTTCATTATATATGGTCCAATGCACTTAGTGATTGGGCTATTACGATCCCTTCCTAAGAATATCATAGACATATTCTAGTTTTTACAAATGAGGGAAACCAGGAAATGCTCAATACCTCTGGCCATAAAAGAAATACAAATTAATGTTTATTTATTTGAAATAGGGAAGGGAAGGAGGGGGAAACAAGATGCTTGGGAAGGAGTGGGAGAGGGAAATGGGGACAAAAAACATGAGAAGGGGTATCAATGTGTGAGAAGTAATACACCTACCACCTGATGAATGTAACTGTAACCCCTTTATACATTATTCGGACCAAAAAAGAAAAAAGAAATACAAATCAAATCAGCATTGAGATTCTGCCTTACCCCAGTTAGAATGGCCATTATCAAGAAATCTAATAACAATAAATGCTGGTGGGGATGCAGCCGAAAGGGAATGTTACTACACTGTTGGAAAGCGGTATGGAGGTTTCTCAAAAGACTAAACATGGAGCGCCCCTATGATCCAGCATTCTGGAAATTTATCCAAATGATCACAAATAAGACCATACTAAAACTATCAGCACAACCATGTTAATTGCAGCTTTATTAACTGAGATATGGAATCAACCTACATGCCCCTCAGTAGATGTGATACACACACACACACATGCACGCACGCACAATGGAATTCTATGCTTCCATCAGAAAGAATGACATTGCCCCATTTGTAAGGAAATGGAAAGATCTGGAAAAGATCTTATTAGATGAAGCAAGGCAGGCCCAAAGAGATATAGGTTTCTTGGTTTCCCTAAATTTATGCTTCAAATGTCTTTCTCCCCATATGCCATATGCCATGTGAATGGCGATACCTTCTTGCTTTCCTAGCTGCCTTCAGGTATCAATTATTTTCTGCTACTGGATGTCTAGGTAGGAAAACTTGTTGCACAATCAAAATTAAGAACATTCTACATAATCTCCATGAACTAATGACAAGCCTCATAATTTGTGTTCAACCTTGTTTTATCCATATTCCACACTCCCCTAGATCGCAGACTTTTGGGATTTCCATTGTGTATGCTGACCTAGGTGATTGTTCTGAACATTCTCACATGCTCTTCATCACACCCCGTACCTCTAACATTCGTGCCATTAGCGGGACTCTCCTTCAGCTCATCTCCTGTCATCTAGTCTGGAAAGGTACACAGCTAAGGTATTTGAAGTTCTGTGAGAAGTTAGAGCACATAGACTTTGAAGGAGACTTTCCTACCTAGATTTTAATACTGGATTTATCTTGGGCCTTGGCAGGCTTTTTCTGGATGACTAAAGCTTAGGATGTTTCACCTCTTAAAAGTGGAGGTATTTTATTGTATTGTGCTGTAGTAGCTACTGCTTTCTTCCCTTTGAAAATGAAATCATTGTTCGTAGAGGTAAACAAATGGAAAAATACTCACTTTAGAGAGAGAATTTTGAGATGTAAACGAGTATACCAAACACATCATTTGTTGTATGAGAGTGGTCATCTTATTCTAAGTCCCAGCCATATCTTCGTGCTTTTGCATAAAAATAAATCTGTTTTGCAGCAAATGTCCCTAGACTTTCCCCTCTTGTCTGTCTCACATTTTCTGTCTTTTTAGATCACTTGATTGTGCATCATCTCTGAAGTTAAATGTATTTCTGATTTTAGAACATAGAAGCCAATGATAGGTTGCGAGGTCAGCCAGTTAATAAGCCTGTTTTGTTGTAACATTTCAATGTATGTATTATCGAGTCTCCAAGCTCCCCTTTCTAGACAAGTGCATGAGAACTTCCTGTGTACTTGAACCATCGGTATCACTAGCCACAGGCTCTGTGAATGATGTGAGGACAGGATGTGGGTCGCTGGGAGGGTTGTGTAGTTCAGTTAAGTAGGATCATGAAGAGCAAGAGAAAAACTTCAGGCTCCTTTAGAAATGTAGTTACTTCTCACCTGCGGGCTATAGGCTCTAGACTTGTGTGAGAACAGTACCCTGTATGCAGTGGTTTTGTAAAATACAGGTGAGGTTCAAGGTCATATTTCTGAAGACTATATAATCCATTACAGCTGCATGCTTGGTTGATTTAGAAAGAACTATGTTATCTTCATTTCTGAAAGCTCGATCAGCTGTTTCTCCAATATCACACTTTCTGTACATAGACTTGAGTGATGAATCTGGTCCAGTTTTTATCTTAAAAAATCAATGCTCTATATCACTTGAGAACTTTCCACATTTGACTATGAATATTTTAACATTTTCACACCTATAAACTTTGCTGCTGTGAAAATGTTTGCATCAACCCACCCTATCACTTCAAGCAAGGCAGTGTTGCTTTTTTCCCCTTTGTGATTTCCCTTGGGGGGCTAAGGACTCCTTTCTCTGTCTCTCATCCCAAAAGGACAGAAAAGCAGATCCTAACATGAGCAAGTTTCTAGTCTAAGCCTTATACTCAATTAAAAGAGAACCAAAGACTAACTTTATTTTTCACTGGAAACAGATTCTTAAGCCTTAATTGCCTATAAAATGTTCTCCCCCAGCTTACCTAATTACCTGACCTTCTTAGCTAATTTGGTTTTTTTTTCCTGCTCATTGTGGTCATTCAATGAGTAAGAAAGTCTTGATCTAAACAATTAGGACCCAGTAACAATTGTCAAGATGCTCAATGCAAGCCAGTTTTGTGTTATTTTGGATTAGCCAAGTAGTGCTAGACATGGTGCTAGACATGATTTCCTTAGTAGGTCAGCTGAATGGTACTTGGTTGTAGCTCTAATGTATGTTTTTAGCATCGTGTGCAAGCAGAAATGTTATCGGACTGCATAGCATAACCGTGGTTGACCGTCTCCTAGCTGTGTGTTTGTTGTTGGCACCTAGGAAAATAACTAGGAGACAAATTCAGCATTGGAGGCCTCTTTTGAAAGGCATAATACACGCATACATGCATATACACATCCATCCAGTAGACCTCTGAGTACCTCATAATGAGGTGGAAGTTCACCGACTAGTGAAGAAGCGAACAGCCTCAAAGTACGGAAAGAAGCTTATATTAAACAGTGCTAGAGTGTGCTGGGTTGGATAGGAGGATACAGCTCAAGCTAAGTGATGTCTTCAGTCTATTTTAGAAATTCTTTATGGGAGCTTAATTTTCATTCATTAAAAGGAACCAATCTTAAGTCTATATCTTGATTCCTTTTTATTACTATTTTTTTAGTTATCTTTAAGTAGTTATACGAAGGAGTTACCATTCAATGAATCAGTTTATCAGTACAATGCATTTTAATAGATGCCATTTCTTTCATCATACTCCCTCATCCCTCCCAAGTCAGTCTTCCTCTCAATTTTCCTAGGATACACTTTGAATATTACAACTGCATTCTCTCTCCTTTCTTTCTTTTTTTTCATCTACTTTCCTCTCAGTTTTTTTCCTATAAGCATATATATCGGTGTGACTGGCAGCCAGATCCAGGTATAGAAAAAGTTCACCAATTCAGAAGATATATTTCTTTTAAAAATTATTTTTATTGTCAAAGTGATATAGAGGGGTTACAGTTACATACCTAAGGTAATGAGTACTATTTTCAAATATTGTTGCCCCCTCCCTCATTTTCTACCACTTTCCCTTCCCAGCCTCTCTTACCTCCAGATAGTAGAGTTCATTTCCAACAAAGTGCTTTGTGAGTATCACTGTTGCATGGGTTCACCCTTTATCTTTTGTCTCACAATTTTGTTATTTTTTTCACTTCCACAACCCAGATAAACATATATATATATAAATATATATTTTCAATATATATATAAATATATATTTTCAATATATATATAAATATATATTTTTAAAATATATGACACAGGGTACCAGAATCAACTGGTATAAACCAGTTGACATTGGGATAAACCAACAGAGGAAAAATGAAAGAAAAAAGAAATAGCCTCACACAGTACATTAACAAAAAACCCCTCTTGTTCCCATATCTTGGAGTTCATTCCAATTAGCATCATCTTATATGGTCGTATGTACATAGCGAGTGAGCTAGGACTATACTAGACATATACTAATTATTACAAATGATGGAAACCATGGAGCCTATGATTCTTTGAGTCTGGCTTACTTAGTAGGATTTTTTTCCCCAAGTCTTTCTATTTCCTTATGAATAGGGCGATGCCATTCTTTCTGATGGCAGCAAAGACTTGCATTGCGTGTATATACCATATTTTTTATTGTCAGGATAATGCATATAGGGATTACAGTTACATTCACCAGGTAGTAGGTGCATTACTTCTTGCACCCCTTCTCATGTTTTTGTCCCCATTTCTCTTCCCCCATCCCTCCCAATCATCTTGTTTTCCCCCTTCCTTTCCCTATTTCAAATTAACAAATAAATATATATACAATATATAAGGTAACAAAGTCAGATACAGTAGCAATATGAGACTAACCAAAGGGCAACAAAGGAGAAGAGAAATAGCATAGTACAGTAAGAACAACAATCTCACAAGATAAACCTCTTGTTTCCATATCCTAGAGATCCTTTCATTTAGTCTCATCCTATATGACCTTATGTACCTAGCTTTTGAGCTATTGTTATCCTCTGCTAGAAGAGTCTTAGATGTGTACTAATTATTACAAATGATGGAAACCATTGAGCCTGTGTTCCTTTGGGTCTGGCTTGCTTCGTTTAATATGATTTTTTCCAAGTCTTTCCATTTTCCTATGTATACCACATTTTTCTGATCCATTCATCTACCGAGGGGCATCTGGGTTGGTTTCATATCTTAGATATGGTATATAATGCTGCAATGAGCATGGTTGTGTGGTAGCTTTAGTATGGCCTTGTTTCTGGACATTTGGGTAAATGCCCAGCTGTGGGATTGCTGGGTCATAGGGAAGCTCTATGTTTAGTCTTTTGAGGAACCGCCATACTGCTTTCCAGAGTGTTCAAACCCATTTACATTCCTATGAAGAGTGTAGTAGCTTTCTCTTCTGGCCACATACCTGCCAGCATCTGTTATTATTAATTTTCTTGATAATGGCTATTCTAACTAGGATGAGGTGAATCTCAATGTAGTTTTGATTTGTATTTCTCTTATGTCCAGAAATGTTGAACATTTCTTCACATGTCTATTGGCTATTCTTATTTCCTCTCCAGAGAAGCCTCTTTTGAATTCTTTAGCCACTAATTAATGGAGTGGTTGTTTCTTTGAGGATTTTTTTATTGATGGGTTTAATTAAGGACATGAAGTCCTTGTCTGCTGTATAGCTAGTAAAGATCTCCCACTCTGTGGTCTTTCTATGAATCTTGCTAGTTATGTCCTTTAAATGTGATCGCAGAAGGTATCTTTGCAGCCAATGGCTCTCTTGGAGATAAGCATCGTTTAGACTTGTCACCATAAACTAGTTTTGCCTCATTTTGTGCTTCAAATGGCATCAAACTTTTTGTTCTGGGCTTTCTTCATGCTATGTTTTGTCTGTGCGAATTGTCTGTGTTTTGCACATGTCTTGTTATATCCATGAATATTTTCTCCTATGCAAGTGTCCCTTCTGTTAGTGGATATTTTGGTTGTTTCTAGTTTGGCTATTTTGAACAAAGCAGCATTGAACATTTATATACAAATCTTTTGAGGTAAATTATATATAGCAAGGTAAGAGTCAATGATTTGATATGGGGCAGTTCTTTAGATCAGGAGGGAAATCCAAGGTAGATCTGGTTATACAATAGACTAAATTATTTGAGGCTTCTGAGATGCCTAACCTCACTTAAATGTGCTCATCATGTTAGGTTCTGTTAGCCATCTGGGTGTCTTGGTGTCTGCAGCTTAGTCATAGGGTTACTTACATGAAGGGAGGCTACTAATGGATCTCACTGTCATTGGGGCTATCTTGGATTTCTTCTTCCCTGGCAGAGAGAGGATGCATGCTTCCTTATGAAGAAGGGGAATCCTGAATCTTCCTAATGGTCCCAATTCTGGTTTCTAGGCATTAGTTAAGGCAGAGGAGGCAATATTGCAATCTAATATCTATCAATATCTATCAAGTTGTGGGATGTTCAAGCAAGTGAATCATCAGCACCCAAGGCTCTCATCTCCTTGGCTATGTATGTATGGGTAGCAACAAGCAGGCTAGCATCTTGTGACAGGTAGTTTAATCTTACCTGTTTGCTGTGAGGTACACTCACCATTGCAGACAACTACAAAGTATAAATTGTCTCTTAACACTGATAAACAGTAAGGAGGAGGAAAAAAAGCCCTGACAAAATATTACATCTTAATTGCATTTCTCAGCTGGACTCAGGAAACTTGCTTCTTCCTTAGGCGAATACTATTTACCAAGTCTCCCAGCCCCACCACAATTATTTCTTTAACCCTTGGTGGGCTGGCACTTTGTTATGGGATAAGGGAGCATAATGAGGTTACTTCCGGGGTTGAGGTCAGGTTGTATGCATCACTAGGACTTGCAGCTTTTGACTATGGGATTGACAAAACAGAACAGAACAGAAGGTGTTGAGGATGGGGGAGGGGGGATGTAGAAGCAGAACTTTTTGCCGGCCTGGTTTTTCTGGCCACAGGTGTTTGCAATTCTAAATAAATGTGCAGTGTCAGTACTCAGCAGTCCATCAGCTGAGACTTGAAATGAGAGCTGAGTTGGGAAACAGGTTTGCTCCTCTCTGTGCATCTGTCATTACGTTGGATGGACCCAAATTCAGGTCTAATTATGAAAAAGAAAACAGGATAACCTGGGAGAAATGAACTGGGGGATTCTAGGGACAACAGGGGAGGCCACCTGTCAGAAATACTATGTTTCCTGAAGACCCTCCTCTTTGGACTCTATGAGCGTTGCTGCCTTTTCACTTTGAGAGGTATCATTATGCTTTGTGGAGCCTTCTGAAGAACCATGTACTGTGAATACCCATTCAGAAACAGGGCTCAGATGCAAAAGCCTTTCCCTTTCACAGGACAGTACTCAATGCTGATTCACAAAGGCTCATCTGGTGGTCCTGGCAAACACTCTTTCACCTGGTGGACCATTCACTCCTGCATTTATCTGTCTGTTCATTTGTTCAACCTTTCACCCACACAGAATAAAACCCTATGTCCTCGTGGTACTGGCTTAGTGTGTCTACAGAATACATGTCTTTTCCTAAATTCAGAAGATGAATTTGCTTGGAACATTGCAATGTAAGTAGTGAAGGCTAGGTGTGGTCACACTGGAGTAGGGTGAACCCTTAAAACCACCAATATCCCTACAAGAACACCCACTCCCCCTCCTCACAAAGGACTCACTTTAGAGCAAGGCTTCTACAAATCAAGGAGCAACAAAAACTGCTGCCAATGCCAGAAATGAGAAGCATGGGGCCAGCTCTTCCATATGCCTTTGCTGACATGTTGATTTTGGGTTGCTGGCTTCTAGATCTATGAAAGAATAAATGTCTCTTCGTTTAAGCTGCTCATTTAGTGGTCCTTTGTTTGGGCAACCCTGGAGAATGGATGTATTTAACATGGCTTTCCAGCTCCTCATTTCTTACTAATCTCAGCCTAATTTCCCAAGTGCTTTGTCATGCATTTGAGCATACTTGGTTCTCAGGATCCTTGCACTTGCTGTCTGTCCCCTCTGCTAGAATATTCTTCCCCAGGTGGTATCATACTTTTCTTAGGCAGCATCAGAGGACAGTTACTGAGGTCCTTTCCTTCCTGTATCTCCTTTTCCTAATCTTCCCTTCATCATCCATTTCATGGCTGTATCTGAGCCTAGTTTTCCTCACTTATTTTCTTCTTCTTCCTCTCCTATTGCCTGGGGAATCCTCAAGACCACAGCAACTTCTGAATATGCCTCAGTGCCTACATCCTGTTTTTTTTGTCCCTTGTCTATGTCTCTTTTTTCTCTATCCGTCTGTCTCTGTCTCTTGTCTGTCTCTCTGTCTCTGTCTCTGGCTTTCTCTGTCTCCTTCCCACCTCTCGGTTTTAATGAACAGGTTTAGCTGCTGTTAGCTGGCTATTATATTGAACTGAAAATGTTATTTGTGAGCCATTGTCAACTGAGATCGGGGACCAACACTGACACCTCCTTAATTATGTGCCATTAATGATGCACATGCTGTAGCTAGGGGAGCCTCATGGATCCATTTCCCGCTTTAATTCTGTGCTGTGTTGTATGAAATGCTAATGAGTCCAGAATTCTCAAAGGTCATAATCTGAATACATTTCCTTTTCTTCTTTTTTAGGGCAATGGGGATAGAATTCAAAACAATTAAAATGAAATTTGGCTGACAACATCCTCAACTGTACTAATTATATTGAGATATGTATTCATTTGCTGGTCATTTGGACAGATTTGAATGTGTCTGATTTCTTATAAGGCCTCTGTTTCTGAATTTTTCCCCAGGTCTCTCTTGCTCTGTGTGTGTGTGTGTGTGTGTGTGTGTGTGTGTGTGTGTGTGTGTGTGTGTTTCAGTCATTCGTCCCATTGAGTATAAGAAATAACTGGGAAAAAGTCCACCCAAACCCTGACAATATGGAAAGTGCAAATTTAGCAGAACCAGCATTGAATTTTCCAGGGAGTCATTTATCATCCTTAGAAAGTTTTGGTTCTTTGCAAATAAAGAAGAGAAAGGAATGGTAATTGCTCTACTCAGCTAATTGACAGAATTGTGTCAGAAAAAGGAGGCATTTCAACAGTGCCTCGGATGATGACATTTGAAGGTTGTTCTCATTCTCTCTGCTGCTAAATTAGGTAATCATTATTTCCCTGTGAATCTTATTAATCTAATGGTTCCTTCTCCAAGCCCCTCAGTTAGATTTGAGATTCAGAAAGAAAAGTGAAAATGAAATGCCGAAGGTCAGAAAAGAGTTTGGTCAGTTGAGTTGTATTCCCTAGTTTTGTGGTTCAGCTTATAAATTGGAGAGAAGAAGGAATAAGTTTAAATTGCAGTCAGGGGAATTCGAGTCATCTGTTCAAAAGGACCTTCTCATTATTTGAAAGGAACCCAGAAGGTTTGAAATCTCTGCTGTGGATATTAAGAATTGGGTAGCCTGCTGATGTGCTGGGGGAATGAGATAGGAAGCTAGAACAAGCCCAGAGCAGCAATTCTCAAGACTTTTTTCTTTTTTCCAATGGTTTCTATGGGGGCAGGTGCTTCATCAGGTATTCAGGGTTAATGACAATTCCCATTTATTTTTGTTATAAAAAAGAATGCTTATTAGATGGGGGGCTTATGATACAGCTTCTGATGAGATCTTAATGAGGAAAATGGCTGGCTTAAAAAACTGATCGTTGATTGACATAATGCCAATTTATGAGGGCAACACTGCACACAGTCTATCGGATAAACGGCAATGTCTCAACATGACAGATCAACAACCACTTTCATGATACTTTGGAAACAGCTGGATGTCATGTGAGGATAAAGGCAAATACAAAGGCTGTTCCAGCTGTTACTGGTTGGCCTGTTCCAACTGAATACTACATATTCAGTAGTTACTGATGGACAGTTACCCATGGCTCCTAGTTCTGGATGCTGGGGAGTGAAAGCTCAAGGGGCTGACACATCTGCTAAAGGTGAGAGAAGGATGGAGAGGAAGCAGGAAGATGGAGAGATAGATGAAAAGGAAGGACAAAGAAAGAGGAAGAGAGAATTCAACTTGGTATTTCATAAGGTAACCTTTCCCACAATGCCAAAATGGCAGAGCCTTCATAGCTTATTCTTCTCTCTCTCTCTCAATGCCAATCCTAGGGCTTAAACTCAGAGCCTGAGAACTTTCCATGGGTTTTTTTCAAGACCAGATCTCTACACTTGAGCCACAGCACCACTTCCGGCTTTTTCTACGTATGTGGTACCAAGGAATCGAACCGAGGTCTTCGTGCATGCTACACAAGCACTCTACCACTAGGCCAAACTCCCAGCCTGGCTTACTCTTTTCTTAAGGTCCCACCTCTTAATAGAGTGACAAAATAGAAATCAAAATTCAACCTGCATTTGGGAGGGGACAAAAAATATCAAACCATATCAGTGGCATATTGATCACAAATCCCACCCTTCTGCAGTCTATGCACGGACTTGGGGCAACACCTACTCAGTTTACCCCATATTTTTTGGTCCCCTTCCCTAAGTGCTTTCTTTTCCCTCCCTCCCTCCCTCCTTCCCTCTCTCCCTCCTCTATTAGTATTCCCCAGGGCAGCCAGCAGAAAGGATAGATGCCCTCCAACTGAGATGAAGAATTTGAATGTACCAGCCAAAGGCATTCTGGGGGCATTTCCTGCTTTCTGTTCTTTGTAGATCAATAAAGAGGAATTTCATTTGGCCAATACGAATTGAGCATATTGAATTTGGGTCTCTGTAGAATCAAATCAAATCTGGAAAAAAATTGTCTAAAAGTAAATGACCTCAATTGACCATTTAGATGTTCTCATTTTGATATGTATGGGGGCAATGGCTCTGAAAATGGAACATTTCTCTTAATCATTACTTTCATGAATTTAGATAAAAGTATTAAATATTTTATTTAATTAATTAATTCATTTTTTGCCAGTCTGGGATTGAACTCAGGGGCTGAGCACTGTCCTGGGGCTTTCTCAAGGCTAGAGCTCTACCACTTGAGCCTCTGGCTTTTTTCTATGTATGTGGTACTGAGGAATTGAACCCTGGTCTTCGTGCATGCTAGGCAAGCACTCTACCACTAGGCCAAACTCCTGGCCCCAAGTATTAACTATTTTAAACAAAAGTCCTTGTAAAATTAAGGACTGTCCTAGGATTTGAACTCATCACCCGGGTGTTGTCCCTGAGCTTTTTTTTCTCAAGGCTAGCGCTCTGCTGCTTCTGACTTTTTGATGATTAGCTGGACATAAGTCTTACAGACTTTCCTGTCCATGCTGGCTTCAAATCTGGATCTTTAAATCTCAGTCTCTAGAGTTGCTAATGTTATAGGCATGAGCTACTAGCACTGGGCTGGTTCAGTCTCAGGTTTTTTTTTTTTTTTAAATCCACCCCTTGGCTCAGAGACAAAAAAATTTCATATTTTCCTCTGGCAAGTCAGTCAAAATCAAATCTTGAATCAATGAACACATTTCAGAGCCTCTGATTTCTTCTTTTGGGCAAAGTGATCTATGAAGCTGTCTTTGTTCAGAAACAAGTAAAACGATTCATGTTTATATGAAATAGTGTAGTAAATTGTATGGATGCTTCATTTTGTTTTATGATGGAATGAAGTCTCTCCTCTTATGAGATATTTACCTTTGCAACTTTAGTCATTATAGTAAAGTTCAATAAAAATCACAGAAAATTATCATTTAAAAATCATTTGAAAATGTTTATTAGTAGTTTCTAAGAAGGCAGATTTAACTATATATTTTCTTTCTCTTTTCCCTCTCCTCAAATTGCTTCATTTCTTTTTCATTTTCTTTTCTCCAGTGCCAGAGATTGAACACAGAAAAAACCTTGCAAGCATAGCTTGAGCCAGCCTCCGGCCTAGCATTTTTTTCTGATCTCAGTATCTCAGACTTTTCTATCTGAGCTGGCTTTCAATGGCAATGCTCAGATCTGGGCCTCTTAAGTAGCTGGCATTATAGATATGAGCCACCAGGGCCCAACTTGATTTCCTGTTTTAATTCAAGAATCCCATGTAAGGCCACTCCATGCCTGGGTAGGATGAAAGGAAACCAACACACACATTTTTTTTTCATTAGGATTACCATAAAAGGCAAAAAAAATGGTAGTATACAGGGAGGAAAATAAACCAGTAAGTGTTATTACATTAAAATATGTTAGGAAATAAAAAAAAATTCCTTCCCTCTTAACTGATGTCAAATCTTCCGTGTCATATTTAAATAACCTCTACCCTGCCATTCCCTCTGAAAAGCTGTCAGTGTAATTAGAACAATAACAAAGGCCACAGAGACTTACCCAGGGTAGCAAATTATGACAGGCTTGCTTAAAATCACCCTATAAATATCATTTTACTATTTTAACTGCACTTTTTAATTGAAGGGCCAAGAAACTGAGTCATATATTACCAACACTAGGCACAAAGATGAAATTCGAGTCACCCCTTTCATGGCAGCTACACATCCAGATGTGCCCCCAGGAGAATGGCGCTGGCTGTACAAGGTTCCTGGTGGGCCTGAACATCACTGTGAAACTTATACTAAAAGGACATTTGGGAGACTCAGAGGAGAACTCCAGCCAAGCACTGGTGACCCATACATATATTCCTATCTATCTCCCAATTTAATCAGCACAGAGCTGGAAGTGGAGCTGTGGCTCAAGGGGCAAACCATCTGGAGTGGAAAAAGCTAAGGGGCAGTTGGGCACTAATCCTAGCTACTCAGGAGGCAGAGATCTATAGACTGCAGTTCAAAGTCAGCCCAGATAGGCAAGTCTGTAAGACTTATTTCTACTCAAGTACCCCAAAATAAAACAAAGGCAGAAGTGGAAGCTGGCTGCTGGTCATTCAGGTTTGTAATCCTAAGTATTCAGGAGGCTAAGTTCTGAGGATCACGACTCAAAAGCTAGCACAAGCATGAAAGTCCCCAAGATTCTTATCTCAAATTAACCACCAGAAACCCGCAAGTGGGGCTGTGGCTCAAAGTGGTAGAGTGCTAGCCTTGAGCTGAAGAGCTCAGGGATAGCAACCAGGTCCAGAGTTCATACCCCACATGACCAACTAAAAAAAAAAATAAGCCAAAAGTGGAGCTGTCTCAAGAGGTAGAGCATTAACCTGGAGCAAAAGAAGCTCAGGAACAGCAAAAGCCCAGAATTCAAGTCCCAGGACTGCCGCTGAAGGGAAAAAAAAAAAAGCAATGGGACAGTGTCCAGGCTCTGGGTTCAAGCCTCAACACTCGCACAAAACCTCAAAACCCAAAGTAGAAAACAGGTTGGGGCTCTGTGGAGCTCAGGAGTAGAGCACTTACATGGCATGTGGGTTTCATCCTCGTGTTTCCCTCTCTTTCCTCTTCCCTTCTCCTTCCCTCTCTCCCCTCCCTCATCTTCCCTTTCCTTTCCCCTAGCCACCGTCCATCTCTGCACATCCAGCTGAGACAGCGGTGCTGTGCTCCTGTACCTGGATGGCTTCTTGGTGAAGCCCTGCAGCAGCAGGCCCTTCTTAGGTTAGGATGTTTCGCTGAGCTCTGCCAGCGACTTGGCTCTTTCCAAAAGCACCCCAGGGATCTCTATTAACTCAACACACTAAAAATAACACCGGTGATCTGCTGAGCAGGCAAGGGAGACCCGCAGGGCCTGGGGAAGGCTAAATATTGCTCACATTGATCAGGAACATGGGCCCTGCTCCCAGGCCACTTGCTGTTTGACCTCGAAGCTCATTAAGAGAGTCTGTGCATCTGTGGGCTCCAGAGGCCAGGCAAAACCATAGGCTGGCCGTGGGGGGCGGGCCTCCAGGAAGCAAGGAGAAACTACTGCCAGTCACAGAGCCATTTTCTTGCCAAGCCAGGGCTCTCTCTTTTCCTCTGAATTAATGTATCTCTTGTGTGAGCCTGCGTTGGGCCTGTCTTCCCCTGCCAAGGGATTTTAGCTGAGAATAAAGCTAATTTTTATCTAGAGTGCAACCCCAGTACCAGTGGTGTAAATTCATTCTTGCACAGTACCATGGTATCCCCCAAAAGTAGTTGGGAGAGAATGCTACGCCCCTTAGGACTAGGCAGCGACTGGGAAGAATCTGGCATGGGATGCCTTGATGCCTGAAGTCACACACCTGTGTCTTGTTCTGTGGCGTATGAGTTACATGCTAGTCACTGAACATTCTCCAGCCTCATTTATAAAACAGTATTATCTAGGTGGGCACCATTGGCTAATAATTCCTGTAATCTTAGTTATTTAGGAGACAGATATGTCTGAGGACCGAGGCTCAAATTCAGCCCAGGCAGAAAAGCTTGTGAGACTCCTATCTTTAACTACTAAAAAAATCAGAAGTGGAGATGTGGCTCAAGTGGTAGAGCATCAGCCGTAAGTGAAAGAGCTAAGGGACAGCACCCAGATCCTGAGTTTAAGCCCTATCATGGCCACACAACACACACATACACACACACACACACACACACACACACACACACACTCACACTCACACTGAACCTAATACTTTTGAGCATGGTGGTTGCAAATTCAGGTGGGATAGAATTGGAAGGGTTTAGGGGAATGTAAAGTGCCAAATTAACAGTCTCTGAGTATTTGTATTGTTATGTTGAGCCAAATGAAAGTGATAATTGCCAAGTAATTTGGTATATAAAGTGGCAATTTCATATGGTTTAACCTAGCATATTAATAGAAGGTTTATTTTGAATTTTTTTTTTCTGCCCGTTCTGGGGCTTGAGCATGGTCCCTGGCCTTTCTCAAGGCTATATCTCTACTATTTGAGCCACAACACCACTTCTGATTTTTTTAGTAGTTAAAGATATACGTGATACGGAGGAATCAAAACTAGGTCTTCGTGCATGCTAGGCAAGCACTCTACTACTAGGCCAAACTCCTTGCTTAGGAAGGTTTTTTTTTTCATCTATTTTTTATTGTAATTAATAGAAGGGTTACATTATATTCACCAGACAGAAGGTGCATTACTTCACAAACATTGATACCCTTTCTCATGTCTTGATCCCCATTTCCCTCCCCCATCCCTGCCCCTCATCTTGTTTTCCCCCCTTCCCTATCTGATTTCAATTAACCAAATACACATCTATCCAATATATCAGATAACAAGGTGAAATATTGTAACAATATGAGATAACCAAGGGACAGCAAAAGAGATGAGAGATAACATAGTACATTAAGGACAACAATCACTCATTATATGCCTTTTGTTTTTATATCCTCTTCTCACGTCTCTGAATTATCCCTGTTAGGAAGGAAGATCATTATTTTAGCATGTGGAGAAATCTAAGTTTCAAAGGTTACTTTGTATAGAACTAGAGGAGTGACCCACTCTCCCATTTCAGCCTGTGCTTTCTTGCCCTTGGCTTGCTTTGTAAGGGCCTAGGCTGCAAATGAGCAGCTGAAGGAAGATGGTATCAGAAGTTGCAGCCTCTGCAAACAACACCAGTATAAGGAGTGTTCCACATGTCAAGTGGGCCTTCTTGGGCTGGTACTGGCTCTCCTTCAGTGATAGGTCTTTTAGGGGCTGTATGAGCTGTAGCTGGGCTGCTATCTATTGATGGTTTGTACTTCTTAGTCCTTGGATCAGCAATTTGTGCAGCTGGGGCTCTACGTCCAGTAAGGGGTGTTACTGATCTGTACCAGTGTGAATTTCATCCCTGTACTTGCCTTTGGCCCAGGTGATCATTCTCAGTGTCTACACTGTGTAAAACCACAGATGTTTTGCTGAGGGAACTGTCCTGTGTGCTGTAGGATATTCATCAGTGTCCCTAACCTCAGCCTTGTAAATGCCACCTGTGTTTTTATAAAGTGAGAATACAGAGAAGCCACATTTTGAGAGATCGAATCTTGGAGTTTTATTAATAGGCCAGTCCCAAAGACCAGCAGCCAGAAAATACACTTAATACAGTTAGGAAACAGGCCAGAGAGGAAAGAAACAACAAAAACAATACCAGCAAACCAATTCAGCTCCCATGGAGAGCTGAGAGCTGAATTGGGATGCTATGGTGACCAGAGACCAACCAGAGACAGGATACAGGACATGAACACAGAGACATGTGGCATGGCATAATGGTGCCTGAACTGGTCCAGGCCTAAATAGGGTCAGGGCATGGGGTGAGGATCACAGGAAACTCCCAGTCCCAGGCACTGGACTGACAGATTTAGTGACCTATCATCCAAATACCCACCCCTGTCTCCAGAGATTCAGGCATGCCCCTCACCTGGTAGGCTGCGGATGTCATCATGCCTGACTATGAAGACAAGATGCTAGCGTCTTCCTTACCCATGTGGCTAACCAAGATGGTGCCAGCAAGACCTGAACTCCTTACTTCAATATCAACCTTGAATGTTTCCAGACATGATCAACTGCCTACCAGATTGACAAGAATCGCCCTTGGTTGAGAACCACTTGGCCCAGGAGACCTCAAAGTTGGGGTAAGGGGTTGGACTGCACTGGGCTGAGGGTAATATGTCTTAGGACATTTGTCAACTTGTCTGATGTGCTTCTATACCCCTGAAGGAATGACTTTTCTCTCACCTGCTTTTCATGGGAGTGATTAAATAAGAAATGAATTCTATAGTCATTTAGTGTGTGTGTGTGTGTGTGTGTGTGTGTGTGTGTGTGTGTGTGTGTGTGTGTGCATGAGAGCGCGCGTGTATGCGTGTGTGCCAGTATTGGGTTGAACTCAGTACTGGGGCACTGTCTGTCTCTTAGCTTTTTTGTTCAAGGCTGGTGTTCTGCCATTTGAGCTACAGCTCCATTTCTGGATTTTTTTGGTGGTTAAATGAGGATAAGAGTCTTATGCACTATCTGGTCTGGGCTGGATTTGAACCATGCTTCTCAGATCTCAGCCTCCTAAGTAGTTAGGATTTGGCCACCTGGCCAAAGCATATAGTTTGTGGAGAAAGAATCTCTGTCTATATCCCAGCCTGACCTCAACTCTCAATCCTCTTGCCTCAGCCTCTCACGTGTTGGGATTTCAGACATACTTCACAAAGCCCAGCAGAGAAGAGTCATGTTTTAGGAGATATTTTTTTTGCTGGTTGCATCTTACTAAGAGAGGTGTGGAGTTGCGTAGGCTGTGCGAAGAAAAAGCAGTCTAACTGAAGACCAGGTTTTCTCGATTTTCTGGCTAACACATCTGTCTTCTTGCTCCCCCTCCCTTAGTTAATTATGGATTTTCATGAGCTCACTCAGCTAATCAAATTTAATGACACTAGACCCAAATCACATTATTGTTATTTTTCAAGGCTGTGCTGGAACGGTGCGGCATTAACCCGCCAGCAGCCTGCAGACAACAACAGTCACTCACACAGCAGAGAAGCCGAGCTTTTATTAGCAGGGCAAACAGCACCTTTCATAACATGTCACCTCGGAGATTATGAAGACAAAATAAACGCAACAGAATGAGGAGCTTCTCTATCCAGAACACTTCAGGAACTTTATTACAAAGCTGCAACTTTATTGCAAGATGGGCAACGAGACATATGTCCTATATTTTGCTACCCCTTCCAATATAACTCTGTTTGGAGAGAGACAGAAAGATCCTCACGGAGCTGACGTAGCTTCTTCAGTTCATTGTCACAGATGCCAACTCCAGCCAAGGCTTTTTCCCAGTGGGCTGGTTTCTACCTACCTTTTATTGTGATCTGATTTGTCACTCTGCTCTTGTTCTGCTTTCTTTGTCCCCAGGGACCAAGATACTACTTCCTGTCTTACATTGTCTGGGCTGGCCATATATGTTTCCTTAAATTAAATTAAAAAACAAATAAACCATGCAGTCAATAAAAACTTCTTTTTTTTTCTTCTTATTTTGTGCCTTAGGACTTTATATTGCCTGGAGAAAAAAAATTCATGATCAATTTTCCATCTGGCTTGATTTGGTCTGAATCACAAGCCAGTGGGGGTGTGTCTTTGCTGAGGTTGGGGTGGGGTGGGGGCGGGGGTGGGGCAGGGAGAGGCATTTGAAAAAGGTGAAAAAAAACTTTATTGATTTCTCTGCTGAAGTTTCCTGGTAAGTCTGTGTGTTGCATTCAGTTGTTGTCTTCTGAGGACAGCCTATATATAATTTATCCTTGTTATAGTCTGAAGATCATCATGCAGTCTCTCAGTGACATTTATTCTCCACTGAGATGCATTGAGACATGAGACCAGGTGGGGTATCTAAGAGGTGACTAGAGGACTGGTTCCTCAAGAGTGCATGGGTTACCTTGGGAGTGGTAAAAAAGCCTCTTTGGCTATCTCTTGCAGGAGCTTCCTTCAGCCTCCACAGATTTCACCATTAAATGAGCCTTGCTTGGTGTACTCCTTGATCTGAGCCTCCAGCCTCTAGAACTGAGAGCTGAATAAGCGATTGTACTTTACAAATCACTTACTCTCCAGTATTTCGTGCCACCAGCAGAAAATGGACAATGACAGCTCTTAAAATTGTTTTATACAGTTTTGCACTGGATGAATGGATGGGAATTTACCTTATTCTTTTACAAATGGGAGACTGGTACTTTCTGGTACAATGTCACATATATTTACAGGAGGCCCTTAGCTATTACTACAAAAGGTCAAGTTATCTCGACACACAGAAGATCGGGAGGGCTAGATTTTGGAGGTCACATATCTGGGTTTGAACCCTGGGCTCATCACTTACTAATTGTATGGCACTGAACAAGCTACTTTGACTTTGAAAGCTTTTGTTTTCCTATCTTTAACATTGATGTTCTACCACTCATCATTAGACCATGAATTTGTGAGGGTAGATTGAGCTGGTGTATGTAAATGTGAACTAGGATATACAGGCAAAATAAATACTCATTTGCTTATTGGAGGGCAGGGTATAATGATTCTCAAAGTGGCATTAGCCTTATGATATTTACTTAGCAAATTAAGCTTCTCCTCAAGCAGTTCCTCACAATAACTGTCACCCAGCTTTTCTTCAAATCATAGTTTTCAGGTCCCTGGATGTATTTTCAGTTATTTTGCAGCCAGAGGACCTTGTCCGGTCACTCTGTTGTTCATTTCCTAAGGAGGCAAAAAGAATAAAAACAATAAGCAACAACATCAGCATGATTATGTTCTGGAAGTGAGAAGAAATCTCTCCCAGGAGAACTCATCTGAACTTTATCACTAGAGACAGGAGAGTTAACTGGAAAAGGGGGGCAAACCATACAGCTGAAGAAACCAGGTACATATTTTTTTTTTATCAAAATCAGTTCCAAGAAATGGAAACAAGATCATTTTTATCTCGTTCTCCTTTTCTTGGTATTGTTTATTTTTCTGTTTTTTTTGGGGGGGAAGCACAAAAATGGAGGGACAAAAGGTGAATAAATGCAGCAGTGGTACTCACTGGAAACTGCTGAAAATGAACTACACACTTTGTGGTTGGGGTCAGGAGGGAAAACTGAGGGAGAATAAAGGAAGTGGTGACATTGTCCAAAAAGAAATATACTCATTACCGGACTTATGAAACAGTAACCTCTCCATGTATCACTTTTATAATAACAATAAAAAAGCTAAAAGGTTGACAGAAAACAATCACTTGTTACTGCAGGCCTATTGCACTTCAAAGTGAAATGGTTGTGTTTGTGACCAGGAACAAGGAAAAAGCAAACGTGTTTAATTAAAAATTTTTTTTTTAAATTGGGCCAGGAGTATGGCCTAGTGGTAGGGTGCTTGTTTAGCATGCATGAAGCACTGGGTTTGATTCCCTGGTACCACATACACAGAAAAAGCCAGAACTAGTGCTGTGGCTCAAGTGGTAGAGCACTAGCTATGAGAAAGCCCAAGGACAGTGCCCAGGCTCTGAGTTCAAGCCCCAGGACTGGCAAAAAAAAGAGCAAAAAAAAATTAATTGACACATAATAATCAAAAAAAAGTATGGAGTAGGGTATGATACTTCAACATGTGTGTATTGTGTGCAGTGATCGAATCAGAGCCACTGAAACATCTATTTTGTCAAACACTCATCATTTCTTTGGTCTGGAGCATTTAACACTCTTTTTAATATATATATGTATATGTATATATACATATATACATATGTATATATACATATACATATATATATTTTGCCAGTCCTAGGCCATATACATATACATATATATATTTTGCCAGTCCTAGGCTTGAGCTCAGGGCCTGAGCACTGTCCTTGGACTTTGTCAAGGCTAGAGCTCTACCACTTGAGCCTCAGCACCTCTTCCGGCTTTTTTCTATGTATGTGGTACTGAGAAATCGAACCCGGGTCTTCGTGCATGCTAGGCAAGCACTCTACCACTAGGCCAAACTCCCGGCCCCTTAATAAATATTTTTATAGTTAATCATTGTCTACTACAGTTTCCCTGGTTCGCTATTGAACATTATAGTTATTTCTTCTTCTTTTTTCCCATATATTTTTATTGTAATTAATAGAAGGGTTACATTATATTCACCAGATAGAAGGTGCATTACTTCACAAACATTGATACCCTTTCTCATGTCTTGGTCCCCATTTCCCTCCCTCCACTCCTGCCCCTCATGTTGTTTTCCCCCTTTCCCTATCTTATTTCAAATAACCAAATATGCATATATACAATATATCAGATAACAAGGTGAAATACTGTAACACTATGAGATAACCAAGGGACAGCAAGAGATGAGAGATAACGTAGTATATTGAGGACAACAATCACTCATTATCTTCTTTTCCTTTTTGCCAGTCTTGGGGCTTGAACCGAGGGCCTGAGCACTGTCCTTGGGCTTTCCTCAAGGCTAGTGCTCTACCACTTGAGCCACAGCACCACTTCTGGCTTTTCTATGTATGTGGTACCGAGGAATTGAACCTGGGTCTTCGTGCATGCCAAGCAAGCACTCTACCAGTAGGCCAAACTACTGGCCCCATAATTTATTTCTTCTATTCTACTATTTACCTGTGTGCCTTAACCCCTCAGCCCTTTGCCTTCTCAAGTCTCCAGTCTTTTGTGAGGTCAGTTGAGGTCAGCATTTTAGGTTCTATGTACAAGTGGGAACATGTCTAAGATTTCTGTGTCTAATATTTCACTTCATGTTGTTTAGGCTCATCCAGGTTACCATAAATGACAGACTTCCCTTTTTTTTAAAGACTGAATAATAGTCCATTGTGTCCATATGCCACATTCTCTTGATCTACTCATCTTGGAGGGAGACCTAGGTTAAAGTCATAGCTAAGATATTGTGATTAGTTCCACAATATACATCAGAAGGCAAATGTCCTTTGCATATAGAGTTTTCTTTGAGACAAAGACCCTGTAAGTGTGATTGTTGGATCACATACTAGTTCTATTTTCAAGTTTTTTTTTTTGTGGAAATTCCATATTGTTTTCCATAGTGTCTAACTTATATTCCCATCAATAGTGTATGCGAGTTTCCTCCTTTCCACATGCATGCCTGAAAGATCTGTATGCTTGCGTGAAAGAGGTGTGTGTGTGTGTGCGTGTGTGTGTGTGTGTGGGTGTGTGTGTGTCCATCTCAGAGATTAAACTCAGGGTAAGGGCACTGTCCTTGAGCTTATACTACTTGAGCCACAGCTCCACTTCTGGCTTTTTGGGGGGCTTAATTGGAGATAAGAGTTTCATGGACTTTTTCTGCCTGAGTTGGCTTTGCCCCACAGTCCTCACACTCAGTCTCCTTAATAGCTTGGTTTATAGGCACGAACCGAACCACTGGCACCTAATCCCTTCCCTTCCCTGCCCTGCCCTGCCCTGCCCTGCCCTCCCTCCCTCCCTCCCTTCCTCCCTTCCTTCTTCCTTTTCTCTTTTTTGTCATAATAGAGATTGAATTCAAGGCCTCAGCTTTCTAGGCTGGCACTCTACTACTTAAGTGGTGTCTCCAGTCATACTTTTTAGGAACTTTTCTGACTTGACCCTTACTCGTTTGGATTTCGGCTTTCTAATTAGGATTACAGATGTGAGTCACCAGCACTTGGCTAAATAGTAGTAGCCATTCTATCTTGAGTGAGATGATACATTGTGCTGTTGATTCGCATTACTATAATAATTAGTAACATTAGACTTTTTTTATGTACTTATTGGCCATCTTATTTATATTCTTTTGAGAAACTTATATTCAGATCATCTGCCTACTTTTAGTAGTTAGGTGATTTGTTTCTCTTTTGCTGTTGAGTTCCTTATATATTTTAGATAGTAACTCTTTGTCACATAAATAATTTCAAAGTCTCTTACCCCTCCCCTTTTGAGTGGGTTATTTCTAACTCTGTTTATTGTTTCTGTTGCTATGCAAAAGCTTCAAATGTATTTTTGATCAAAAGTATTTTTAATAAGAAATCAAGGCTCTGAAAATTCTGGAAATAAAACAAAATTAAGATTGAAGCAAATATGATTTCCTCAGTCAGGGTAATTTTGCAAGGATGTCTCAAGGCCAAAAATATTGAAAAGACAAGCAAAAAGATATTTTAGTGAAATCTTTGGTTCAACGTTCTTCTAGTGCTACTGGAGCTTTTGACCTCAGGGCCTCAGGCTTGGAAGGCAGGTACTCTGCCACTAGACTCATGTCATCAAATCCACCTTTGAAGGTTGTAGCCATGTTCTACAACCAAAGAAGTCACAGGAAGAATTCTGGATTTCAGAGAGGCTTCAGGTCTTATGGAAATGTTTTTGTTTTTCTTTTCTGTTTTGAGCAGATAGACAGGAGGATTCTTTGAATCCTTGGGTGAAGTTTGGGGATGAATTAGAGGCATGTAAAGTCAGGGAGAAGAGTGGAATGGATTTTGGGCAAGGTAAGAATGCAAGACCTACTGTGTTTTCAGGGATTTCATTGACTATTATTCATTGACTATTTCACTGACTATTATGTCAGCCTAATTCTAAAGGGATAACGGTCTATTTTACAGATGGGATTGATGCTTTGGGAACTTTAGCAGCTTTCCTAAAAGTTAGATGGTTAGTGGCAAGCTGAATTCATTCCTTTGTTCTTTCTTTCCTTCCTTCTATCCTTGCTGGTTTGCTTGTTTTTGTACTAGTGATTGAACTTAGAGCATCTAGCTCTCACTTAGCTTACTTGAATCACATTTCCTCTCTGTCTCTGTCTCTGTTTCTATCTGTCTCTCTGTCTCTGTCTCTCTATCTTTCTCACTCTGTGTCTCTGTGTCTCTCGATGGTTAATTCAGGATAAGTGTGTCATAGATTTTCCTGCCCTGGCTAACTCTGAATCTCAATCCTCAGATCTCAGTCTCCTGAGATTAAACTCATAAGATCAAAGGCACGAGACACCAGTGTCTGGTAGAACTAAGATTTGAACCCGAGCCTGTGGATCCCAACAGCCTATGAAAAACACTTCTGGCTATAACTTTTTCATTTTCTCTCTCAAGGGAAGAGTATTAAAAAGAGATACTTGGAACAGAGAAATGAGTATGTTGATATGTCCAGTCACTGGACTTCATTCTGTTATGTCAGATGTGAAAACAACCTTTGGTACACTTTACTGGATACTCCTTTCTCCCAAAACAATAGAGAGAAACCAAGAAAATGTAAACCTAGCAAAACATTGTCCTCAAGGTTCTGCGCTTTCAGCTGAGGTCTCAAGTTCATATTGACTGATGTCTGTTTCTGTGTGTCCAGCTGTCCAGTCTCTGTAATGAAATAAAGCGCTGGAAGTCAGAGTCATGGTATACCCAGTGACAGCCGAGGAATGGGGAAGATACTGACATGTGCAAAATGAGTATCTGTTGGAAAGGATTTTAATTTTCTTATGAAATAATGGAGCAAATGTCAGGAGAAAAGAAATCTATAGTTGTATGGAAGATAACAGAATTCTGAACAATGAGCAGGTTAGGTTTGTAAACAAGGAAGCATGCCAGAAACCCTGATCATTTCTCACTGATGGAATTATAAAATTAGTGGATGAAGAAATAAATTTAATTCAGATTTTTGGTAGCACTCCAGAGAGAAACATGAAAATCCAGATTAATTGAATATGACATTTTAGAAAAATATTTGACATTAGGTTGGACTGGCTTTTTCTTTGTAAAAAGTTCCTTTAGTCAAATTAAATTTTGTTTGAATTGCTGTGAGCACATTTGAAGTGACCACTGCAACTTATTTTGAAGACAGTAATGGGTCATTATATAAAACATAGAAAAAGAACCAACTCTAGCTCCCTACCCTCCAAATGACAATAGTCACAAATGACTTTAGGATTATTACCAACTAAATAATATCTGCTTGGAGGTGAGGCGAGATGCCAGTGGCTCATACCTATAAACCTAGCTATTCGGGGGCTGAGATCTGAGGATGGCAATTGGAAGCCAGCCCAGGCAGAAAAGTCTATGAGACTCTTATCTCCAATAAACTACCAAAAAGCTGGAAGCAGAGCTGTGTCTTGGACAGCTTGAAGGCCCTGAATTCAAATTCTAGGGCATAGACAGACAGACTCACACACACACACACACACACACACACACACACACACACACACACACATCTGCTCGGATCCACTGCTAGTGGAATGTTTACTGTTTAAAGGAACACTTCTGAAACAATTTGTAGGTCTCATATATATATATGCCTTGCCTGATGTGGGCTACAAAGCAACTATTTACAGTTCTCACATAGCTAGAATGATTGTATTACTTCATTCATTTCCCATTGATTGAGATGAGGACTCTGAGATTATGCCTGGGCTGTTTACACTTGAACTTGGACCCTCCCAAGCTCCATCTCATCAGTAGCTAGGATTCTAGATATGATTTTAAGCTACTGCTGCCTGGTTTAACATTTACCTTTTACTTTTAGTTTTGTGGTACTGGCATTTGAACTCAGAATTTTGTGCTTGTGAGGTAGCAGCTCTACCACCAGACCCATACCTCTAATCCTCATTCATTTTAAGACTGGAAAAAACAGTACTCTCTTACATGCAAAGTGTCCTTGGCTTATTCATCTGTTGATGGACAGGTGGTTCTTTCCACCCTTGGGCTATTGTGAATAAAATTTGCAGTGGACAGACATACCTACCATTCAGAATTCTTTTGAGTATTTGCATGGAAATGGAGTGGCTGGATTGTCTGATTCTGATTTTGCATTTATTTTCTCTCTTTTCTTTGTTGACATGTCTTATTGACATGTTTTATTGTGGCATTTCCATACTGGGTTTGTTTTGTTTCTTTTTTCTTTTTCTTTTTTTTGCCAGTCCTGGGGATTGAACTTAGGGCCTGGGCACTGTCCTTGGGCTTTCTCGAGGCAGGCTAGTGCTCTACCACTTGAGCCACAGAGCCACTTCTGGCTTTTTCTGTGTATGTGGCACCGAGGAATGGAACCAGGGTTTTTTTAAAAATAATTTCTGGTTTTGCAATATAATTTTATTTATGTCATACAGATATATGATTTTTTTATCTTTTTTATTGTAATTACTAAAAGGGTTACATGATATTTGCCAGATAGAAGGCGCATTAATTCACATACATTGATACCCTTTCACTTGTCTTGGTACCCATTACCCTCCCCCCCACACCCCCCATCCGTCTTGGTTTTTCCCCCCTTCCCTATCAAGATATATGATATTATATGTGATATGATACACAAATGATATTATTTATGCATAATGTCACACAGGTATTAAAATTACATAAAATGTCTTTATCAGAATAGGCATGTGTGCATACATTCTTAATAGAATAGAAAGAGATTTTTACATTTGCATGTATACATTTGTTTTTTTTCTGATTTTCTTTTTTTCATATATTTTTTAATTGTAATTAATAGAAGGGTTACATTATATTTGCCAGATAGAAGGTGCATTACTTCACATACATTGATACCCTTTCTCATGTCTTGGTCCCCATTTCCCTCCCCCACCCCCACCCCTCATCTTGTTTTCTCCCCTTCCCTATCCAATTTCAAATAACCAAAGACAAATATATCCAATATATCAGATAACAAAGTGAGATACTGTAACAATATGAGATAACCAAGGGACAGCAAAAGAGATGAGAGATATCATAGTACATTAAAGATAACAATCACTCATTATATGGCTTTTGTTTCTATATCCTAGAGGTCCTTTCATTTAGAGTCATACTATATGGCCTTATGTATCTAGGTTTTGTTCTATTGCAAATCTCTGCTAGAAGAGCCTAAGGATTCTACTGATTATGACAAATGAGGGAAACCATTGAGCCTATGTTCCTTTGAGTCTGGCTTACTTCACTTAATATGATTTTTTTCTAAGTCTTTTCATTTCCTAACCAATGGGGCGATGTCATTCTTTCTGACAGCAGCATAGAATTCCATTGTGTACAAATACCACATCTTGTTGATCCGCTCTGGAACCAGGGTTTTGTGTATGCTAGAAGAGGATTCTACCACTAGACCACACTCCCAGCCCCATACTGTTTATTTTTGTTTTTGAAGAACTGACACATTGTTTTTGTATAGTAGTCACAACATTCTATATCCTTAGCAGGAATATGCATGAAGGCTCCTCCTCATCCTTGCTAATAATAGTTGTTGTCTTTCTCTCTCTCCCTCTCTCTCATATTCATCTTTCATAGTAGCTATGCTACTGGATGTGATGTATTTAATGAAATTTTGACTTGTATTTCCTTAGAATTGGCGATATGTCCATTTTCATGTGCTTGTTTAAGATTTGCACATCTTCAGAGCAATGTCTATTCAACTCATTGGCTCTTTTATGTTTAATACTTTCATGTATTGAATCTGGGGCCTTGTACTTACTAGGCAAGTACTCTACTATTTGTACTGTTCAGATTTGGCTCTTTAGTGTTTCTCCATAGCATCGGGGTTGAAGGTTTGGCCAGCCCGTGGCACTCTTGGGATCTAGTAGAAACCAGAAGGTGGTGCCTGATTAGAACGAAGTTAGGACATTGGGGGATTGAGAGATGTTGGTTTCACGGCTTTCTTTTACTTGCTATCATGAAGTAAGCATTGTTCCTCTGCTACTCTCCACCCACATCAGCTCTGGCTTGAACCCAGGCCCTACACCCTCATTTTCTTGCCCACAGCTGGCATTTTACCACTTGAGCCACACCTCCAGTCTAACATTTTGCTGATTAATTGGAGATGGAATCTTGCAGACCTTTTTGCCCAGCCTAACATTGAACTGAGTTCCTCCATGTCTCAGTCTTCTGTAAAACTAGGATTAGAAGCCACTGGTATCTGGTTAAATTCTTCCTTTTCTTAAGTTGTTTACCCAAGTATTTTGCCACAGGAATGGGAAGCTAGCTAATACAAGGGATGTACTCACTGGAGTTTGGAATTGTCTTTGTAAACATTAAGGGTCTAACTTCACATGTAACTTGAGAAGGGCAATTATGTGAGAAGGCTAGATATTGGTGAGTAGCCTTTACAAAGGCATTCGGAATAAAATATTCTGTAATGATCAATACATGACAATCACAAGCATAAACATTGCTAAGCACCCTGAGGGACACAGAACTAATTTTGTTTTCAAGAGCATTGTCCTCTGTGGGCCAAAGGTAGACTTAGTGTTTTCCATGTGTCTTACCAAGACACTTGCAACTATGAGATTTTTTTTTAAACTTAAACTTATGGCTTCCATGGGCTGAAAGCTCCTTCTGGTGATCTACAGATTCTTCTGGTGAGTTATAGATCTGCAGGAGATGTTTTCCTCACACGTTTCCAGCCCATCTCACCACCTTTTGTGTGTTTAATTTACAGCCAGTTTATTATTCTGGCTGGTGAAAGCTAATCACATCCATATCCCCAGCTTCTTGTTGGATGACATCACATCCAGAACTTGTAATTAACCAAAGCAGAAATATTTACCTCCTTAAAGTCAGCAAACAAATGCTACAAATCAGACTGGTCCTCACTTTACCTTACTACCCATATTCTAGGCGAGTGTTGCCTTGAGGATTAAATGATACAGATGGCTTGTCAAGGAAGAGGCTCGAAGTTGTTTCTGAAGGTTGAATCCATATTTTCATATCCATGCTTTCAATAACCCCCACACTGTTCTTCAGGTTGCTTTTCCAACATTTTCCTTATTTCTCAGAGACTCCCCCCCACCAACTCTATAATTACATTTATTCTCCTCTGCTATCTTCTAGCTACCCTCTGGTCAGGGATTTGAGATCTCACAGAAGCAATGAATGAACCACGTTCATACCCATATTTTCCCCCACAAATCTTAGACTCTGGTATTTTCTTTAATATGTGTATATAAAAGTTGCTCTAAAGATTATATGGGAATCCATGAGAGCTGTTTTTTTTAGAGCTGTTTTAAAGTATGGAGGATGATCTTAATAAGATTTCTAGTCGACAAGAACAGTCTTTTGGAAGGAGGAAGTGGGTGGGAAAATATGCAAACAATAATAGCTGCAGGAACAATTACTAGACTATTTAATAAGCAAGGACTATCCCTCTTGATGAATCACTTGGAGTTTGGCTACATGGATTTTTTTTTTCTAGAAAATTGTTAGTAGGGTTCATTCTGGTTAGGTAACTGCTTCTCTGGCTTCTTTGTACCTCCACTTCACATCCCCCTCCACAATGTGGAGCTAGCAGGGGCAGTGTAGTAGGTCCCAGAGGCAGCATTACCTTTGTAATTTTCTGCAAACACTCAGCTCACAGACACGGAACTGTAGTTTACAGGAAGCTATCCATCTTTCTCAAAACAGTTCAGAAAAGGAATCCATTTTCTTTAATATAAATCCTCTTTGTCTTGTGATGTATAAATCATCCCTTCGAAAGAAGCCCTTTGAGGTATCAATTCAAGGCATCCTCTCAAAACATCATCCCTCAGTGCAGCCCTTCCATGCAAGCTAATCTTTTGTGGCTGCCGAAAGGCAAAACACATCCCCACTTTTTTTTTTTGGCTGCATTTCCCATGGAGGCCCCTCGTATTATCGTAGCAATTAGGATGGTGTATCAGGGTCAAAATGACCTGAACCAAGTGTAGTTATTTGGATATAAAGAAAAAACAGAGAGGAAAATTTGACACAGTGATCTTTAATGACTGACTTTCTGAATAATGAACATATTTATAAAGGATCTCTTTAGAGGAGAGAGAAGCTATGGCCCATGCCCTTGTCAGCCTGTACTTGGGTCATCTAATCGTTCCTATGGCGCTCTGGAGCTGGGAGGTAATGTTTGGGCTATCTCTGCCTGTGTAGTCAGGTTTTGGGTGGTAGCAAACGGTGATTCTATCCTGTGGATATTGCAGCTCCCATTGACTAATTGACTTTGCAGCTGCTGTGTGTGTGCCATGACTCATGGTCCAGAAAAAGTAGCAACCTTCTCCTTCATACTCCTGGGGTATGGAAAAGCTACCTCACTGGTGATGCCTGGCAACCACAGCTCCTTCTTAGTGAGGAGTGGTTGGGGTTGGGCGGGAGAAGATTTACAGAATCCTGCTCTGTTACCAGAAGGCAGGACAGACATAAGCACAGGCTACCTGTGGGACTGAGTTGAGGCAAAAACCTCGCTTTAAAGTTGCCTATTGCTTGATGTGCTCCCTCATCTGTGCTTTGCTCTTTTAGTCCTTCCTAGATTTCTCCAGAGAACATACCCTCCATAAATCACTTGGACACAAATCCTAGTGTCACAGCCTGCGATTTAGAAAATTCAACCCAGTCCAACTCAAGCTGACCTAAAGACCTTGCAGGGCTTTACATATTTTAAGAGGAGTTATACCTTATTCTAAGGAGTTCAGTTGTGCTCTTGCAGTTCACTGAAATGCATCCTGAAGCAAATTGCAACCAGTTTGTTTTTAATGACTTAAACTCTGCGTGTGAATACACTTGATTGAAAGTGTGGTGGAAAACTTTTGGTTGCCTGTGTGAGGTGTTGGGCAAGATACTTCTGAAGAGTTATACCTCTCCTGAGCATTCCACACTGCCTTTGGTTCACAAGATGACTTTCTCAGGCCTAAGGAGACATCTTGATCTTAAGGACTTTGCTGTTTCAATGGGAAATGGAGGAAGGAAGAATGCCACAAGATGAGGTAGTCTGTAGGACTGACTAATGGAAGGGTCACAGCAGGCCCACCAGACAGGCTAGAGAGGCCTTGAGAAATTATTTCAGGTTGCTTGTAGCAAGCAAGAAATCTTGGGGAGTGGATGTGAATTAGGCTTAGGAAAAGAAATGGAGGACTTCAAAAAAGGAAAAAGCATTTGCTTAAGACTGGAAAAGACTTTGACCTCTTCTTGTACATATCTGGATATTTCTGTCACACATAGGAATCATATAATTTAACATTTTTAATACTGAATTATACTTCTTCAATAATTTCAATATTTGAGGGCTCTTACAAGGGGTATATGACAAAACTGAAGCTAAAGCTGACTAAGCAAGGGGATGTGACTTGAAGTACACATTTTCAGGGCTAGTACAAGATTCTCCGTCTTTTTTCTCTCTCTCTCTTGCTACTGTGAAGATGTAGGCTGAGATAGATGTCTGTTTAAAGCAGACCATTCCAGAAAATGCTTTCCAAGCATATATGTTATATTTCTGGATAAATCACCTGCCCCTCAGTCTTAGTTTTCTCATTAACAAAATGAAGGTTTGTAAGTTGTAAGTTTCTGGCTCCTTACCCACCTCCCTCCCATCCTGGGGTTTGAACTTGGGGCTTGGCCACTATCCTTGAGCTTCTTTTGCTCACAGGTAGTGCTCTAACACTTGAGCCACAGGTCCACTTCTGGATTTTTTTTTGATAATTTACTAGAGAAAAGAAACTTATGGGCTTCCCTGCTAGGTTGGTTTTGAACCATAATTCTCAAATCTCAGCCTCTGTAGTAACTAGGATTTCAGTGAACCACTGGCGTCTGGATGTTTTTTTTTTTTTTGCCAGTCCTGGGCTTGAACTCAGGGCCTGAGCACTGTCCTTGGACTTTCTCAAGGCTAGAGCTCTACCACTTGAACCTCAGCACCACCTCCAGCTTTTTTTTTTTTTTCTATGTATGTGGTACCGAGGAATGGAACCAGAGTTTTCGTGCATGCTAGGCAAGCACTCTACCACTAGGCCAAACTCCCGACCCCCTGGATGTTTGTTTTTTTTAATGTTTTTTTATTGTATTTAATAAAAGGGTTACATGATATTTGCCAGATAGAAGATGCATTAATTCACATACATTGATACCCTTCCACATGTTTTGGTCCCATTACCCTCCCCCCCACCCCCTCTCTTGGTTTTCCCCCCTTCCCTGTAGGATGTTTGTTTTTTAATGAAGCACCCTGTGTTGATTTTCCCATCATCCTGACAAAATTTCCAAGAGTTGAGTATTTTGAAATATATGAAAAAGCTAGGACTGAAATTTATTTTGGCTCATGTTTTCAGAGTTCTCAGTCCATGGTTGGATGGTTCCATGGCTTTAGTCCTATAATGAAGCAGAGAAATACAACAGAAAGAAGCTAACGGAGGGCTTGGCAGAACAGAGCTGCTCACCTCAAGGATGCCAGGAAGCAGAGAGACAGAGTCCAACCAGGGACAAGATTGTACACATAGTTCTTTCATTTCCCGGCAATGCTAGCCACTGGGGATCAAGACTTCAACACACAAGGAATTATAGAAAGAATACTTCCTGTCTATACCACATCAGGCCCCTGAAAAAATTCAGTAAGCCATTCACCTAGTCTTGGAAAAACAATGAGATGGGGTGAACGGCAGTGTTTTCGTACTGAGTACGAAACATTGTAACATCAATGGATCCAAAAGAAAGTCATCAAAAGTAGGGAAAATAAAGTTAAATGGCCTTACTTCTGTTGCAAAATACTGAAATTTAGAACTCAACTAGGAATAAATGTGTCCTCTCTAGAACCCAGAGTCAGAATACATCTTAGGAATTATGAAAAGTCCATATTAATAAATATATTTCCAGGCTAGATGAATATTCCAGGAAAGGCAAGAGTCGCTTAGCCTCATGTGTACAAATTGTATAAAGGTTGTATAAAGTTCCATTTCTTTGTTTTATTTTATTTATTGTGCAGAGGAACATCTGTTGTTGAGATGCATTTCTTTAGGGCTATTGTGAATATACTTCTCCTAGTCTATTTTGCATCCTCGCACCCCAAATGTAGCCATAAATCTCCTTTTACTCAGTTCTGTGCATTGTCAGAAGCCACTTAGTTGGTAGAAGTGTTGCTTCTATGTTGAGCTCTGTTTGCTTATATGCTGAATTTGTCTTCTCTTTCTCAGCCCAGCAGGAAACTACCTTTTGCTTAAATAGTCCCCTTCTTCTCCTCATCTAATCATCATTTTAGTATAATTTTCTCTTTCTAGACAACTTGATGGCGTCCTTCTGCTGACGCTTTGTGACACACCCTCACATCCTCATTAAAACAAAACAAAACAAAACACAACAGCATTCTCTTTTTGGATTAAAGAAAGGTACCTCAAGCTTTCCAGAATCCTCTGTTGTATAATTATATAGGCCAGCCTTCATTTTTATATCCAGGTTGTGTAGGATTCACACTTCTGTTAACAGGGTGTTAAAATAGGAACTCTTCAGCCAGATCCTCATGCCTGTGATCCTAGCTACTCAGGAGGTTGAGATCTGAGGATTGCAGTTGAAAGACAGCCCAGGTAGTAAAGACCACGAGACTATTATCTCCAATTTACCACAAGAAATCTGGAAGTAGAGCTGCGACTTAAGTGGTAGGTTGCTTGCCTTGACTGAAAAAAGCTTAAGGATGGCCTCCAGGCCATGCTCTGAGTTCAAGCCCTAGGATGGGCAGCAAAACCAAAAACTCTTGTCTCAGAAGAGGCTGCAAAACATTAACAGAAAACATGGTGCTAAACCACCTGTGCAGGCCTGGGAAGGGAGCCCTGGATTGAGAATTGAGCCTGATGGAGTTAAAAAAAAGAAAGAAAAGGGTAGAGAAGGCAAAGGAAAAGAAGAGAGCATATATTAATTGTACAAAGGGGTTTCACTGTGGTATTTCCATATGTGGTGTGTGTGTGTGTGTGTGTGTGTGTGTGTGTGTGTGTGTGTGTGTGTGTGTTTGCATGTATGCTGGCACTGGGACTTTGTACTCAAGTCCTCATTAGGTCATTTGGCTTTTTGCTCATTGCTTGTACTCTATCTCTTGAGATAGCCCTTCACTTCTGGCTTTTTGTTAGTTGGTTGGATAAAAGTGTCTCAAGGACCTTTCTACCTGGCCTGGATTTGAACCTTGATCCTTAGACCCTGGCCTCTTACTTAGCTAGTATTATAGGTATGAGTCTTTGGCACCAGGCTATACACGCATGTTTATTTTATTTCTTGAGACAAGGTTTTGCTCCATGGGCCCAGCTGTTGTCAAATTCACCATTCTCCATCCTCAACCTCCTCAGTGCTGGTACAACAGACATGCACTACAATGCTTGGCCTGAGGAAGGTGTTTTTTTTTTTATTGTAATTAGTAAAAGGGTTACATGATATTTGCCAGATAGAAGGTGCATTATTTCACATACATTGATACCCTTTCACATGTCTTGGTACCCATTACCCTCCCCCTCACACCCCACACCCGTCTTGGTTTTCCCCCCTTCCCTATCAAATTTCAAATAACCAAATACAAATAAATTCAATATATCAGATAACAAAGTGAGATACTGTAACAATATGAGATAACCAAGGGACAGCAAAGGAGATGAGAGACAACATAGTACATTAAGGACAACAATCATTCGTTATATGGCTTTTGTTTTAATATCCTGGAGGTCCGCAAAAGGTTTTTTTTTAAATTGGCAAGCATTAAATTGAAAAGGTAAGGAGTTTCATTATGACATTTTCATACATACACATAAATTTGGTTAGATTCATCTTTTCTCTTTCTTATCCACTCTCTTTCCTTCTGTCACTTCTCTCGTAGTCCTACTTTTACAATCACGATTTTAGTTTCTTTACTTTGCTGTGTTTTCCTCTAGCGTCCATGAATGAGGAAATATCTTTTTGTGGGGCTGGCTTCTTTCACTTAATCTCCATTTTTCAGTGAATGACATAATTTCACATCCTTTTTCATGGCTGAGTAAAATTCAATTATGTAGATGTGCCACATTTTGGAAGAATATCTTTTGGGCCTGGAGTATGGCCTACTGGTAGAGTTCTCGCCTTGCCTGCAGGATGCCTTGCATTTCATTCCCTGGTACTACCTACACAGAAAAGCTAGAACTGGGGCTGTGGCTCAAGTAGTAGAATGCTAGCCTTGAGAAAGCTCAGGGACAATGCCCAGGCCCTGAGTTCCAACCCCAGAACTGGTAAAAACAAAAAAACAAAAAAACCCCCAAAAAACAAAGATAAAAGAAAAAAAATGTCCTTTGACCTTGAGCCAACCACTTGAAACCTCTCCATCTCTACCACTGTAGACCATTTCACCATGAAGTGGCATTCAAGGAATGTTAACTTTGAAGGTTCTCCTACAGATTGATGATGCATTTGTTATCATGTGTTGTTTGGTAGAATTTATTATTGCTTTTTGAGGTTTCTATTTTTCTTGAGAATATTCAGTTATTAAATCAAAAGTAGAAATGATGAGCTAGTAACTGTCTTATGTATTGGAAAACAAACATGGAAAGACAAGTTTTGGACAAGTTTTTTATGTTGTAATGGGGGAGGCACATAGGAAACAGAGACTTAACATGTAAGAGCTCTGTAATGTGGGATGGCACTTTGTAAAAGCATAATTGCAGATATTTTTAGAGCCACTCTGACCAAACACTTTCATGGCTATGCATTTATTTGTACCTATTGTTCTAGCTGTTGCAAACTATTAATATGGAAAGGTAATATTTTATTGTGTAATTCTGAATTTCATAATTTTTAATTGTATTTTTTTGCTGGGATGATGTATAGAGGGGTTATAGTTTACATTCATAGGTAGTGAGTACATTACTTCTTGAACATTGATATCTCTTCCCATGTTTTTCTTCCATTCCCCCCCACTCCCTCTCAATCATCTTGTTTTTCCCTTTTCCTATTTCAAACAAACAAATAAATGTCTATATAATATACTAGGTACCAAAGTCAGATACAGTAACAACATGAGATACACCATAATGGGAATAAAAGAGAAAAGAAATAACTTCACATAGTATGTTCAGGACAACTATCACTAAGGTCAACCTCTTGTTTCCATACCCTGGAGTTCATTTTCCTTAGCCTCACCTATATGGCCATATGTACATAGCTTTTGAGCTAATGTGATCCTCTGCTAGGAGAATCCTAGACATATATTAATTATTACAAATGAGGGAAACCATGGAGCTGTGTTACTTTGGATTTGGCTTACTTCGCTGAATATGATTTTTTTCATAATTTCTATTATGAGTTTTATTAGAGTGGTGCCATTTAGTAGTGCATCTTCAAATTTGTAAAAATTTATTTTTTTCTGTTTTTGTTTTATCCTTTTTAATTTGCTTTATTGCCAGAAATTATTTGTAAAGATAGAGATGCTTGATCAGGTTTGATTAATAATAAAATAGTTATATATGTACAATAATATATTTGTATATACTGATAATTATGATTAATTTTTATTAATGTTTCATGTGTATTTTGAATAGATATTTAGCCTCTTTGGCACAAATTGTTATAGATACAAGATATATATACAGAAAAACTTGATATTATAAATGTGTATGTATGTACATTTTTATGTATAAAATATATGTACATTTAAATACATGTAGATATGTGTAGGTTTACATACACACATAATTGACAAAGATAATACATGTTTGTGATATCAAGTCTGTCAGCTACATTGTTTACACATTACATATTTATAAATTTTAGCTAGAATTTATTGTACTATAACATTCCCTGTTCCTCATGGAGGAAATGGGAGTTAAAGACTTCTAAGCCTTATTTATTTTTGTTATTCATTTTTTTGGTCCTATTAAGATTTGAATTCAGGGCCCTATGATTGCTCAGCTTTCTGGACTTTTGCTTTACTCCTTGAACCACGTGTCTAGCCTGGCATCTTTTCCTAGTTATTTTGAAAATGGAATCTAGCAGACTTTTCCGCCTGTGCTGGCCCTGAACAGAGGTCGAGCCTCTTGAAGAATTTGGATTACAGCATGAGCCACCCACATAGGGCATTCTTTGCTGTTTCTTAATGTAGAATTTACTGAGAGGGGCGTGTGGAAATATTCCAAATGATTGAACTCATGGCATTGATTTTGTTTTTATATATTTTAGGGTTATGATGTTACACTATTAAATTTTCTCTGGGGTTGTTCCTTTTGACATCTACCACCTTCCTATTTATCTGTCATAATTAAGGTGATGTAATTTATCATCTGAGCAGGCAGCTTTGATACTGAGCAGTAAATATAATAGCCTTTACTGAGTCTGTTGCAGGTATACATGGGCAAACTAGGATGTTTGCTCTACATATTTGTAATACTTGAGCTTATGACGCTTTTCACAGGTGTTTTGTGTTCCTTTAAGCATGTCTTCATCAAAGCTGGTGTTACTGGAAAAGCCCCATGGGGGTCTGGCCTGTGGAAGTATCCCCTAGACTGGTTTTGCTTCTGCTTTTGAAGATATATAACGAGACCACTGGATTGCGCAGGGTTTTGTTTTTGTCCAAATGTAAAGCATCTGTTTGGGGATTTGCACAACTGTGGGCAGTGAAAACTTGTCCCTTCAAGACAGGTGAAGCACAAACTCCACAGTTTTTAAATCCAGTGTAGTGCATCCTTAGAGTTCCGTGAGCTAGAGTGCTCTCCTCTGCAGTATTTGGAGGGTTTTAGCCATAAAAGATCCTTATTCCAATTCTGTACCTCTCACAGGCATTGGCTATTGTCTCTTCCAACAGTTTAAAGACCCCTGACTCTTTATAGTTTTCAAGAATACAATAAACTAGGGGGTTGAGGGAGGGAAAATGGGACAAAAACATGAGCAGGGGTATCAATGTTTAAGAAGTAATGTACCATAAGGTCATACAGGATGAGACTAAATGAAAGCATCTCTACGATATGGAAACAAGAGGTTTATCTTGTGTAATTGTTGTTCTTAATGTACTATGTTATTTCTCTTCTCTTTTATTTTGCCCTTATGGTTAATCTCATATTGTTACTGTATCTCAATTTATTACTTGGTATATTGTATATATGTTTATTTGTTTATTTGAAATAGGGAAGGGAGGAGGGAGATAACAAGATGATATAGAGAGGGGGAAGGAAATGGGGACAAAAACATGCAAAGGGGGTATCAATGTATGTGAAGTAACACACTTACTACCTGACGAATGTAACTGTAACCACTCTATACATTATCCTGGCAATAAAACAAAAAAGAAGTAATGTACCCACTACCTGCTGAATGTAACTATAACTCCTCTATATGTTACCCTGACAATAAAATACTATTAAAAAAAGAATACAATAAACTATCTAGGCACTGGTCACTCCTGACTGTAATTTTAGCTCTTCAGGAAGTTAAAACTTGGAGGATTGCCATTTGAAACCAGCTAAGTCAAAGAAATCAGTGAGACTGCATGTCCAATTATTCAGCAAAAAGCTGAACTGGAGGCATGGATCAAATGGCGGTGTCTGCCATAAGCAAGTCGAATACAGTGAGTGCTAGATCCCTTAATTCATTCTTGGATATTGGCAAAGAAAAAAGAACAAGGAGGAAAAAGAAGCAAAGGAAGAGGAGGTAGAGGAGGAGGAGAAAGAAGAGACAATAAATTAGCCAGACATGATAATATACACCTGCAATCCCAGCTACAAGTAAGCAGAGGCAGAAAGATTACAGGTTTGGGAACAGCCTAGGCAAAGTTAGTGGTGAAATCCTATCTCTAAAAAACCCAACATATAAAATGTAGAATATACCTGTGTGTGTGTGTTTGTGGTGTGTGTGTGTGTGTGTGTGTGTGTGTGTGTGTGTGTGGTATAGCTTAAGTGGTAGAGCACTTGCCTAGTGTATGTGAGGTCCTGGGTTCAATCCCCATTTCTGCCAAAACAAAAAAAGAGAGAAGCTGAAAAAAATACCACTAAGGGCATCTATCTTGCTGTATATGAGACAACACACTTGTTAACTGCAAGATTTCACTATTCTACAATGTATATATGTTTTGAAAGCTCATTAGGCACAATAAATATGAGCAGCACTTTCTGTCAAATCAACAAAGAAGCACACAGATACACATGCAACCCTGGATCTAATTCTTCATTGTCCTAGAAATGGAGTCAGAAGAGCTCATAGAATTAGCTCTCCCGTGGGTAAGAAGCTATTACAGAGACCCAGCACTAAACTTAGCCCAATAGCCTCATGCTTTGGACTTCATTTTTCAGAAGCACAGATAGATGAAAGAAGACCTGGAATTTCCTTCATGCTATTTTCCATGAAACTGCAGCTTTTGTAATCTAACTTATTACTTTGCCAATAATGCAAACAATGCAGCTGTCTTTCCCACCAAAGGGCACTCATAAAGTGCTGTTAGAATAGGAGATTGACTATAAGCTATGACCAGATCCTGAGGGGCCTTGGAGGCTGTCTGCAGACGCTGTCCATGTCTTCTTGACTTATTACAAATGACTCGAGCAATTTCTACTTGGAGAGTGTCATAAATCTCCTAAGTGTTGATCTCAATCATTTCAGGTTTTGAATATATGTACCTATAAAATCAAGGCTTAATGTCTTTATAAATATACCAACCATGAAACCCACAGCAAATTTCTAAAAAATTATATTCAAATATAACTGGAAGACCCAACAGAAAATTAGATAAAGATATTTCAACACATCAGGTCAAGTGGAAGCAAAACCACCACTTTATTTATTTTTGTGGGTCATGGGGCTTGAACTCTGGGTCTGGGCCCTGTCCCCGAGCTCTTCAGCTCAAGGCTACCACTCTACCCCTTGAATCACAGCCCCACTTCTCCCTTTCTAGAGATTAATTTGAGATAAGAGTCTCTCTCAGTCTTTAGTGCCCAAACTGGCTTTGAACTGCGATCCTCAGATCTCAGCCTCCTGAGTAGCTAGGATTATAGGAATGAGCCACTGTGCCACTTTCAACCTAATAATGATCCTGCCATCTATCAGAGATGATATTCGGTTTGAATTCCTTGTCCTGTATATCAGAGATGACACAACTGTCCACTTTTCTCCACTCAAACACTGTGAAGCCTTGATTTCAGCAGCGATGTGAAATGCTTCAACCTCCACTTGGCTCTGAGGCAGCCCTTACCCAGTGTTTGTCTTTGGACCTCAATTTGTCAGCCTGGGAGATAAAAATGGCATGAGGTGAAGTTCAAGTAGTTATTAGTAACTGTCAAGGTAAGGACTAATCTTTTAGGCTAGTCCTTGGTTTTGAGGTAGAAATTCAGTTGATTCAGATTACAATGGTACTTAACTGATCTATATTTGTGTTAACTTGATATTTGCACCATAAAATATGTATCTTTCACCCTAAATGTTACTATGTGACATAGGATGCCAACCATGCATTTTCCTAAAAAAGAGGTACTCACAATGAGCCACAAAATGTTGCATTGGCCTAGGAAAAAGCAACACAAACTATTTATTGCAAGTTTTTTTTTTTTTGCCAGTCCTGGGCTTGAGCTCAGAGACTGAGAACTGTCCTGGGACTTTCTCAAAGCTAAAGAGAGGCTCTACGAGCCTCAGCACTATTTCCCGCTTTTTTCTATGTATGTGGTACCGAGGAATTGAACCTGCGTCTTCATGCATGCTAGGCAAGCACTCTACCACTAGGCCAAACTCCCGGCCCCTACTGCAAGGTTTTTAACATCAACGCTTTTTTTCTTTTTAAACTCATGTTGTTGACAGCAGGATTCCGTTTTGACATCATAAGTAAAGAATTCTGTTGGTTCATAATTGTTGTGGGCAAATGAATATTAAAATTACCTTGATCAAATAAAACATACATATTAATAAATTGAAGAGAGGGAAATAATCTTACAGAGATCTTTGAAATCATTGCAGAATATATCTGAAGTCACCTATAATTTCCAGTTGGGAATTCAAATGTCATTTCAGAGACCACTGAATGTCAAGAGTAGGAGACCACAGCTGGGGGAAACCACACTGAAGACAGACAAGAGCCAAGGCGTTGAATGCCTCCCAGTGACTACATCTAAACTTAGCAGGGGATACAGCAAGGAGTCACTGGGTGCTGCTGTCAGCTGGTGCAGCTGCTTGGAACATCCACCATTGGTGGTTCACATCTGTTCTTCACTGGACTCTGCCTTCAGGATCAAGTTCATACTCTTTCCTCAGAGTCCAGCCCCTAGCCAAGGGCTGGGTATTATGGTGCCATAAAGCTTAACTTTAGGCAATATAGAAGGGGCAAATGAGCTCTTGTAGGGTTAGCTTAGGGCTCAGGTACAATTACATTATGGACCAGTTCTTCCGCTATCCAATCTGTAGTCCTCATTCTCTGCCTTGAGAGTTTCTTCCAATAGAACTTTTGCATGCGATTCATTTTGCTTGAATCTAATTCTAGAAGAACTCTAGGGCAGACATTAGTAAGAGGTCTGGAAAGAATGAACAACGAAAGTATGCATTTTGTACCACAGCACTCAGTACCGCACTTGTGAGCGAGCAATGAATTTGAAGAAGGGTTAAGGGTGACTCTCACCGTTCTGGCTTTGGATGTTGGTTAGATGATGGGGGTACAAGGGTGTGGTGAATTTCCTTTTTTGATTTTCTCAGTTCTTCTGTTTTTCTATTGGTGACGATGAAGTATGTTACTCAGGAGTCTGAATTTAGTGGGCTTTATTATGCACCAAATACATAAAATGACAATAATTAGATTGTGCAAGGGGAGGAAATGCTTGGTTTTTTGATTGTTCCAAATTTCATTTCCAGAGGTGTCGGGGGAGTGCTTTCGTGGTGGAGACAGGAGCATTACCATTTTAACGAGCCCAGTCTCCCTGTAGTTTATGGCTTCCTTTCACCCAAGGCAATCTGATGGGCAATTGCTTTCCCTCTTAAGGTGGCCTTTCTGGGATCCAAGATTAGGTCAGATACTCCTCCCCACTGTCAGGCAGCCTCATAAAGCCTGTTATGACTCCTTCCTTTAATTGGAATTCCAGGCCATTAAGTAGTGGCCTAATTTGCCTGCTATGGACGGTTTCTCATATTGACTTTGTCAAAGTGAGAAGCGAAGCAGATTTGGATATGAATCTCTTCCTCTGTTGTGTTTCCTAAAGGTCAGCTTTGACTTTCTAGAAGAGAGAAGTGTTGAATGGCCTTGAAAGAAGGACCTAGGGAAGGAGAGGCTGTGGAATGGAGGATAGACAGTGCTTGTCAGCAAGCAGAAATGTATGATCTGAGTGAGGTCACTAATGTGATGTCATAGCAAGAGAGACGTGACTTAAGGGGTGGAATCAGGGTTGACTGGGGTTACTAACTAGCAAGGCTTTGTGGAACATCAAGATTTCTCTGGTTATGATTCATGAAGAGCTCTAAAACAGTTGGGCCAGGGACTGAGTGAGAAAATTGAGCTCTTGGTGTCAATTTTCTGTTTCTGATGCATGGTTTACTTGATCAGAACCATCACCTTTCCTGTACCTAGAGATGTCTGTGAATTACACCAGTCAAACAAATCTTAATCAGGAAATACACTTCCCAGGTTCTCGGGACTCATTCATGACGTGTCTTGGGTCAGTGGAATAGGAGTTTCTGATCAGACTCTGGATTTCTGATCAGACTCTGGATAAGTGCTGAGCTTTTCAAATAAGAAAGGTTCACAGACAAACTCGCTCATTGTAACCTAAGATCGTGGTCATTATTGATGTCCATTTCCAGCTACACATTTCTCCCTAGAGTGTGCAGGAGCTCTAGCTGGCATTTTGTCCCAGCCACTGTCCACAAACTGCCACTCTGTGTAAATCCCTTAGTCCTGCTGGATCCTCGAACAAAGCTGAGCTGCCATCTGACACTTGGGCTTGTCACCTTTAATTCCAGGCTGCTGAGCTGCTTTCTCTAGGGAAATAAGAGGAGGATTTCTCTTTTTACCCTCACAGACTCTTGACATCTATTGTTTTTACTCAGGGGCACATTCCCCAGGAGGCACACAGCTCTACCTACCTCTCTGCTTCCCCGTGTAACAGTGTATAGTCATTTCTGAGCTCTTGACTTGTTCACTTTTCAGTTTTAATTTTCATGGGGTGACAAAAAATTCCTGTGGAAGCAAAACAACTTTTTAGAAGCTATTTCTGGGTTTGAAAGCTTTTTCATGAAGAGACTTTGAAACAAAACAAGCTGTTTCGTAGTGTTGAATTTCAGGTATTGTGAAGAGCGTTGTAGGGAGGTTTGCAGGCACAGAGAACTGTCCCTAGGTGTCCTTGACCTTGTCCTTCATCTCCACCCTAGCCTGGACTGCCAGAGTTTGCTGTATTCTTCTCTTCAGTGATTGAAAAGATAGGGTGCCTGAATGACCTACTTTATCTAGGAGAAATAGCATTGATGATATGTAATGGAAGTACAATGGAGAATTACTATGGCCTAAGATATCCTGTGGGGGCTAAAAGAGAAAAGGACAAAAAAATGTATGGACATGAAAGAAATTAGAGCTCCATAATTTTTCTCCTTTCTTTGTGTGTTTGTACACCTACTATTTTTGTATGTATTAGTTTTAGAAGTACTTGTGTTTGAATCAGGGCTTCATGTGGGTGAGGCATGTGATGTATCACTTGAGTCACACCGAGACTTATTTGTGTGTGTGTGTGTGTGTGTGTGTGTGTGTGTGTGTGTGTGAGAGAGAGAGAGAGAGAGAGAGAGAGAGAGAGAGAGAGAGAGAGAGAGAGAGAGGATAGAGAGAGAGAGAAGAGGGGTGCGGAGGTCAGGGAATTTTGTGTTCTTGCTTGTTTTTTATTTTTTTTCTCTCTCTTAAGGCTGGCCTTCTACCACTTTAGCCACACCTCCGTTTCTGTCTTTCCCCCCCCCTTTTTTTTTCTGGGTAATTGGGAACAAGAGTTTCTAGGATTTATCTTCCTGGGCTATTTTTCAAATTTGATTCTCAGATCTTGGTCTCCTGAATAGCTAAGATGATAGGTGTGTGACACTGATGCCAAGTTTAACTGCACAATATAACCCTTAGATTATAAAGTATTAAGGAGAAAATAAGACAGAACCAGAACATGGAGGAAATGTTATTTAGGAGACTACTACATCACTCCTCTGATGGAATGTAGGCTCTCTTCTTTCAAAGATAGGTGAAGGGAAGCCATTTTTATTTGCATTCTACTCATCATCATTTTCTATTGATACTTAGAAGTTTATGCACAGGAAAACCAGTTTGGATGCTGAGTACCAAAGGAGTGAACTGTGGCAAATCTGGTAGATTGGTTCCCTCAGTTGCCTCTCAATCTTCCTTCTAAATGTGGAGAAAATGAATACATCACTATCCAAGAGCCTCTTGCACCTAGAGTTTTACGCATAAATCAGATCCTACCAATTAGATATATTCATGCGAAATTGGGAGGCAGAAGTGATTCACAGTCTATTTTCCTGCATCTGTTACTTCAGGTAAACAAGGATGTAAAAATGCACATGTTTAGAATCAGCAGTTGTAGCTGAACTCTGCAAGACAGTATCTGATCCTCAGCTTCACAGACATCTCAAGACAGTTGAGCCAGGAGTGGTGGG